>NW_007726521.1:583768-597929 GCF_000696425.1 Galeopterus variegatus
GCAGCACCGAGGGTTGCGATCCCGTTGCCGGTCCCGGTCCGGTACGGGTGTGACACTGAGGGTTGCGATCCGTTGCCGGACACGAAAAAAAGACAAAAAAAAGAAAAAGAAAAAAAAAAAAAGAAATTTTACAAACTGAACACACCTGCATAACTAGGCTTGCTTCCATTAAAAAAATATTTAATATCTAATACAGTGAATAGTTTGCAAATAAATGGAGGCAATGATAAAGACAGATACAGTATAAGGAAAGGGAAAGGCAGATCAAAGCTCCAGGAAGAGTAGCATGTGATGAGACAGGAGATGTAAACTTAGGGCTCAGCTTGACTCTGCAGTGAAGGAGACTTATTCCGTCACTTGACTGATTGATTTTCAGTTTTTGGAATCAGTTCCCAGGATGCATAACAGCAGGGAACCAGATGTAGATGTCATCAGCTTTGCAAATAAGATTCATTAGGTGGAGGGGGCAGAGTGGAAGGAGAAAAAGAAACTCTTTTTACACTGGGGCAGCAACAGATCCTGTCATGAGTTGGTAGAATATAAAGCACAAGTATCTCATGTTAGGAAAGTCACCAGTAGAACTAACCATTGAAGTTGGGATCTGGGGATGGCGGCTCCAGAGAGCTGAATCCTCATCTGGCACAGCAGGAAATCAACTTGCATTCTTTAGAGGGTGTCTAAAACGGGTAAGTCAAGAAGGAGCGGAGTTGGATGGTATTTGGAAATATGGAGGTAACTACCAAAAGAAATTGTGAGCAGAGAGCTTCAGGCGTTTGCCTTGGGGAATCTGGATTTGGAAGTGGGAAGGGGTAGGGTGGGGGACTCTTGCAGATCTGTACAATTTGATTTTTAACCACGTGCATGAATCATTTTGATTTAAAAAACAACAACAACAACACTAGGCTGGCCAGTTAGCTCAGTGGGTTAGAGTGTGGTGCCGATAACACCAAGGTCCAGGGTTCAGTCCCTGTAGTGGCCGAGTGCAAAAAAAAAAAAAAAAAAAAAAAGCACTTATTGATGTCAACTTGAAGGTGCCACTTAGCAGTTTCAGTATCTTCAAGTCTGGCCCAAGACTGATTTCATTCAGGCCCAGCAGAAGGTAGGACATTTCATCTCTCCTTTGGTTTATGCTGGTTATTTGTTGTATAGTACCAGGTTGTCCAGTATAGTAGGTTGTCCACTGGCCACATGGGACTATTGAGGGGGTGAAATGTGGTCTGTCCAAGTTAAGATATGCTGTGAATTTAAAATACACACCAGGCTTCAAAGACTTAGTATGAAAAAAAAAAAGAATGTAAAATACTGAATAATTAAGAAAAAATTGATGACATGTTGAAATGATAATAATTGGGTAATATATTAAACTACATAAAATATATTATTAAAATTAACTTCACCTGTTTTTTTTTAAAAAGATGACCGGTAAGGGGATCTTAACACTTGACTTGGTGTTGTCAGCACCACGCTCAGCCAGTGAGCGAACCGGCCATCCCTATATGGGATCCGAACCCGGGGCCTTGGTGTTATCAGCACCGCACTCTACCGAGTGAGCCACGGGCCGGCCCTAACTTCACCTGTTTTATTTTTCTTTTTTAAGTGTGGCAACTAAAATTTTAAAACTACATATGTAGTTCACATTATAATTCCATTAGATAGCACTGGTCTAGTACTCTTACTGTTTTTCTGACTTGGCCCTTGCTATTCCAGCAACAGGAAGTTAGATCCAAAATGTGTCCAATTTTCCCAGAAGAATTAGTTCCTGGCCCAAAAGTAATGACCAATTTTCTAAACCTGAAAATTTTTATCACTTTTCCAGGAGATATTTTTCCTTTCTTTTAGTCATTGAAAGTAAAAGAATAGCCTTTTTGTAAAACTATTCACCTTAATCACAGGAAAAGTTCAAAATGGTGTGTGTGTGAATGTTTTTGATTTTTATTCTTTGATATTTATTCTGCTCTTTAAAAAATTGTTTTTAATAATAATCACAAAAAAGAGAAGGGGGAAATATATATTTTTTGACATAATAGAGCTGCCCCTGAACTTTATTAAAATAAAATATAAGGCCAATTTGACCTTAGGATGGGCCTTCTTAACACTTTTTTCATCCTCTCAGCTTTTCTAGCTACTGTTTTTTGAGAATCATCCTTGAACAAAACTTTTATATTTCATTCTGGGGCTGGTGCACTTGACACTTCTTTTTATAAGGAAGTATACTATAATTGTTGAAGATTCCACTTGCACAGTGGAGTCAAGAATTCTCAGTGACATCTTACATTAAACTGAAATTTCTGTCTCAAACATCAAGCAAACATTTTAGGTCTGCAGCTGGTGCATTCTTCTTCTTTTTTTTTCCATGTCTCGGTTCTTTTTTTTCTCTTTCTTATTCTGCCCTTGAATTGATTTGTTCAGCTTAACACCATTAATTTAGCACTTAAAATGCGCTGGCCCCGATGACAGCTGCTAGGCATGGATGTGATCTGATTCCTGCTCTACAGGAGCTCATCAGCTAGATTTTTAACTTCATGGAAACCGAGAAATGGACAAACAAAACCTTCTTGTCCATATTACCCTGATGTTTATATTTGCATATTGCACACTAGGCCAGGCATCCTCTTGGGTTCATTTTTTTTTTCCTTTTTGTCTTTTTTTCATGTCCGGCAACGGATCGCAACCCTCAGTGTCGCGCCCGTACCGGACCGGGACCAGCCACGGGATCGCAACCCTCGGTGTTGCGCCCGCACCTCGCTCAGCCAGTGAGCGGCCAGTCTGTATGTGGGATCCGAACCCTCGACGGGAGCGCCACCGCACTCCCAAGCGGCGCACTGTAGCAGTGCGCCACCGGGCCGGCCCAAGTTCATTTTTTTTTTTAAAGATGACCAATAGGGAGATCTTAACCCTTGACTTAGTGTTGTCAGCACCACGCTCAGCCAGTGAGCGAACTGGCCATGGCTATATATCAGCCATTGAGCGCACCGGCCATCCCTATATGGGATCCGAACCCGTGGCCTTGGTGTTATCAGCACCACACTCTCCCGAGTAAGCCATGGGCCGGCCCTCTCTTGGGTTCATTTTTAATTTGTGTTCAACAGTCATGTCCATGCAGCATTCAAGCTTTTGAAGAAGACTGCCAAAGCTGAGTTTTTTTTTTTTTTTTTTTTTTAAAAGATGACCGGTAAGGGGATCTTAACCCTTGACTTGGTGTTGTCAGCACCACGCTCAGCCAGTGAGCGAACTGCCCATCCCTACATGGGATCCGAACCCGTGGCCTTGGTGTTATCAGCACTGCACTCTCCCGAGTGAGCCATGGGCCAGCACCAAAGCTGAGTTTTTGTTTTAAACGTTGTAGTAGCTGTTGACATATTTCCAAAGCCTTTTTGCAGGTGAGGCTTCTACTTCTCAGACCAGTGGAGCTGCCAGGCTTTATTCAAATAAGTGTAAATCATTTAAGCATGAATCTGAAATCATTAACTCCTGGCTTAAAGGAATAAAACTTTCTTTTCTTTCCCTGCCCCCAAAGAAGACTCCTTTCTTTATAGGCAAAACCAAATTTGCGTATCTTGTCAATTTGCTGCTGCTTCAATTTCATCTTTGGATAGACCTTAAAATATTGTTATGGGTGGCATTTTCTCTGTTGTGTGGGGGAAACAGTTAAGTTAGGACTATTCCAGTAATAATATTGAAAGTTTCTGAAGACAATGGTAATAATGATGATCCCCAGGCAGGTGATGGAAACTTCTGAAGTGGCAGAGAGCATGCAATACCACTATGGGCCATGTGAGGGCAGAAGTGGATAATGTATAATTTTTTGGCCTCCTTTTCGCATTCAGGGTTGACTCTCTGGGTGCCCACATCAAAATCAGATGTCCCCATATGGTTTAAGTGTAGACTTTTTTTTTCATTAGGTTCTGGTCTACTGTAGCTAGTGATCACTTATACCCCCCACCCCCACCAAGTTCCTGATTGCATGTGATATGTTTTTTGCTTCTCAGAGCTTCACAAAGAACTTTGTCCTTCTCTTACAGAAAGATCAGCTATTTCTATCTGTTCCATTTCAGGAAGCTTGAATTTTCATTGTGTTTTGTTATCTGAATTAAAAGAAGTAAAGAGTAATTTCTTCCACGGCAAGGTGGTCCTGAGACTTCTTAGTTTGGTTCCATTGTAATTGTGGTAGCAGATACTAGAACAGTGTTACATATTTCTTATATTGAATTTTGAGATCTTTTGTCCTGTCCTGACCACCCTCAGTGCTGCATACAGGGCGCTGGGCTTATACCCTCATGGGGCTTACAATCTAGGGGTGTAGAGAGACAGGAACCAAGGGCACAGACGAAATAGTAGCAACCTGTGCTGCGTTACTCGGAAGGGCACAGACAGGATGCAGATTGCTTTAGGGTGGTCAGGGTTAGCCTTTCTGAGGAGGACAGATCTCTTCCCAGGCTGAAGGGTAAGTGAAGAAAGAGGATTTAAGGGGCAGGCAGGAAGAGCGTGGCTCATCTGAAGACCTGAGAAGCCAGTGAGACTGGAGCCCAGAGAGCAGGCAGGAGGGCTCACGATGAGATTAGAGACTCATCAAGAGCCAGATCATGTAGAAGTCTGATTTTGTTGGCTGCATAAAGGAGTTTAGCTTTTATTTTTAGTGAAGCAGTAAGTCACTGAAGGGCACAAGCATGGAGAGACCTACTCTGAATTTTTGCAAGATCACTCTGCTGGTGTGACACAAATGGCTTGACTGTTGGCTGAGAGAGGGCAGAAGCTGGAGACCATTTAGATTGGGAGTCTGTGAATCTTTTCTTTAAAGGATCAGAGAGTAAATATGTTTAGCTTTGTGGGTCAGAGTGTCTCTGTCACAACACTCAACTGCTGTTGTAGTGCAGAAGCAGCACAGACAGTATGTAAACAAATGGACATAGCTGTGTGCCAATAAAACTTTATTTATAAAAACAGGCACCAGGCAATAGTTTACTACTCCTGATTTAGATTATTACAGTTATCCCAGCAAAAGTTGATGTTGGCTTGGGTGTCTAGAGTGGTGACAGTGCAAATAGAGAGCAGTGGAGAGATTTGCAAGAGGTTTTGGAGGCACTGGACTGGGTTGGGTGAAGAAAAGGGCGGTGATCGAGGATGATTTCCAGACTTCTAGATTGAGCAAGTTAGTGGGAAGAGATGCTATTTGCTGAGAAGAGGGAGCACAGAGAGAAACAGGCCCCGGGGTGGGGGAGAGTTCAGATTGGGACATGTTAAGTTTGAGTAATTGTTGAGCCATCCCTGTACTGGCCAGTTGCAAAAAAAAAAAGAAAAAGAAAAAAAAAATCAAGATGTCAGGGACAAGTTAGCTCCAAAGCTCAGTGGCACTGGGAAGTGAGGACAGGCTTAGAAGTAGATCGTGGATCCATCCAGGTGGCTGAAGCCAGAGAAGGTGGTGCATTCTGGAATTGGGCCCTCCATGATGCCTTCCTCCCCAACATCCAGGTCATTCCACTTAGAGCTTAACTTTTACTCTTGGTTATTGTTCTTTAGCTTTGTCTTGTTTCCCTTGTTAAAGTCTGAGCTTCTTAGGAGCGCGTGGTCTTAAATTCTTCTCAGCACTTCGCTTACAGTGTTGAGCATATAGTAGATGCTCAAATGCTAGAGAATTCATTTTAAAATTAATGTGATAGTCTTTAATCATTTAAGTATAGTGAGGATGAATAGGTTAAGGTGAATTTTATCCTACTCTAAAGTTAAATGCTTACGTAACTTTATTGGGAGCACATTGTAAGTTGAGTCGCCATTTACCAAGGGATTACACTGTCAGGAATGTTCATGGGGCTTTTGGTACTATTTGTTTCAGAAAGCCAGCATGTTTTTTTTTTTTTTTTTTTTTAAAGATGACCGGTAAGGGTATCTTAACCCTTGACTTGGTGTTGTCAGCACCACGCTCACCCAGTGAGCAACCAGCCATCCCTACATGGGATCCGAACCCGTGGCCTTGGTGTTAGCAGCACCACACTCTCCTGAGTGAGCCACAGGCCGGCCCCGTGAAAGCCAGCATGGGTTTTTTTTTTTTTTTTCCTTTTTGTCTTTTTTTACTGACCGGTAACGGGATCGCAACCCTCGGTGTTGCGCCTGCACCGTGCTCAGCCAGTGAGCGGGAACCGGTCTCCACATGGGATCCGAACCCTCAGCGGGAGCGCCACCGTGCTCCCAAGCGGCACACTCTCCAGTGCGCCACCGGGCCGGCCCAGCCAGCATGTTTTAATAATAGTGATTTAATTTTTGTCCTGTAGTCCCAGCATTGCAAGGAGACTACTCAATTGCATGCAGGCATGTGTGTGCGTGCACGTGTGTGAGTGTGCATGTATACATGGAGAGAGAGGGAGAATGTGGTCACTGTTTCATTCCAGCAGAACCAGATTGCTCTCACCTTTGTCATATTGTCACTGGATTTAAGTTCTACTTTCTGACTGGGACCACTGGTAGAAACTAGCTTATCTTGCTCCTTTGTGGTCTATATTCTGGATCTTTCCATCTGCTTCTGAATTAATTCCCTTTTCTTCTCTTAAAGCCCTCCTTGACCTTGCACCCTTCTCCCTTCTTGACGCTTGGCTTTATTTGCTTGGCTGATGACCTGGCTACGGTATACTCCATCCCTCTCTCCTTGTTTTACTTTCTTTCTTTCTTTTTTATTTTTATTTTGTCAATATACAATGTAGTTAGTTATTGTGTCCCGTCACCAAAACCTCCCTCCCTCCTCCCTCTCCCCCCTCCCACCCAGATGTGTCCCCTCCATTTTCTCGTTGTAAGAGCTTCAAAAAAAAAAAAAAAAAGTTGAGGTTGTTAACAACCTCAACTTGTTTTACTTTCTAGTCTCTGTTTCCTCTTCTCTTTACTTCGTCTCCCTCTTTAAGGTATAGTAATTTTCTGTTTAATTTTTAACAGCTCTATTGAGGTTTAATTTATAGATCTTAAATTTCACCTGTTTTAAATGTACAGTTCATTTTAGAAAACTAGAGGTGGAGAAGGGGAGGGGAGGGTAGAGGGAGGGGGGCTCACGAGGAATTGGTCAGTGGACACAAAGAATGATTGTATATTGTGATGATGAATAAGCTAACGCTACTGATCTAACCACCACACGTTGTACACAATTATTGAAAATCAACGTTGTACCCCACATGAATGTATAATAAAATAAATAAATAAATGTACAGTTCAATGATTTTGACCATATTTACAAACTTCTGTTCTTGTGCTACCATCAAATGTCAGTTGTTATGCTGAGTTTATTAAGAATTTTTCTATTAGGTTGTGCACCAGGGAAGATGTTTGGTCATTTGCATTTTTTTTTTGGTTTTCCATTCGCAGCTGGGAGGCACCATTGGAGACATCGAAGGAATGCCGTTTGTGGAAGCGTTCAGACAGTTCCAGTTTAAGGCGAAAAGAGAGAATTTCTGTAATATCCATGTTAGCCTTGTGCCACAGGTAAGCTTTTCAGATAAAGTATGTGGGTGGCAACTTTCATAAATTTTCCTGATAGTCTGTGTGTTTCATATTTGAAGCTGGGGGGCCATTAGTCACCCAGAAGAGCTAGACGACTGCTGTACTGACAGGGTCCCATTTCTTTTCAGCCCAGTGCCACCGGAGAACAAAAAACCAAACCCACACAAAACAGTGTTCGTGCCCTGAGGGGGTTAGGCCTGTCCCCGGATCTGGTGAGTTAAGGACAGTGGATAAGTTTATCCCTAAGATCTCTTGGAGTAGGACCTCTATTTCTTAATCTGTAACATCATCTAAGTCCTTTCTAGCTCTCAAATGGTTCTTATGACAATGAGCTTTATGTCCCTCGGGGCCAGGAAAGGCTTATTCCCTTGTCCTCAAGCGTTGCCTCAGTTGGCCATCTGTTCTCCCCTGGGCCCTCCTTTGACAGCTGATCAGCCACATCAACAGCTGGGCAAGTGCAATGTCCTGTCATTTATATGATACCTAGATCCTTTAGAGTGAAGGTGGGACCTTGGGATTTTCCTGTGACCCTGCTAGCTTTTATTTTCAGTCTAAACAGTGATGTGTCCTTATAGCAGGTAATCCGGTTATCTCCAGCACTCTAGATCAGGTGCTGACAAATAAGGGCTTGTTGGTTGGCTGCCTGTTTTTGTAAATAAAGTTTTATTGGCACACAGTCACACCCATTTGTTGACATATTGTCTACATCTGCTTTCACACTGCAGTGGCACAGCTGAGTATCAGGACAGTGACTACATGTCCTGCAGACCTAAAATACTTCCCATCTGGCCCTTTAGAGAAAAAGTTTGTCAACCCCTGATCTAGCTCTTTTCTTATATTTGATGAAGTGACACGTTTGAGCCTTGACTCTGTTCACCAGAGGCGGCTTGACATCTCAAGTTCGTAAGTACATTTGTGCTGAATTTGATTGTACAGATTGAGTATACTTTATCCAAAATGCTCGGGTCAAGAAGTGTTTCAGATTTCAGATTTTTTTGGATTTTGGGATATTTGCAGAATACATACTGGTTGAGTATTCCTAATCCAAAAATCCAAAATCTGAACTGTTCTAATGAGCATTTCCTTTAAGTATCATGTCAGCATTCAAAAAATTTTGGATTTTGGAGCATTTTGGATTTTGGATTTCGGGTTAGGGATGCTCAACCCGTACTTGCTTGTATTAGTGCTCAAATCAATTTCTGGTAATCTAGTGGAATGCCAGGAGTCAACAGGTACATACTTGGTCAAATCTCTTGTAATGAAAAGAAATGAACATTTCTGAAAACAAAAGGCAACATGACCAGCCTGGTCCCTGCTTGCTGACCTGTGCATAACTGGCTTTGACAGATCATCTGCCGAAGTTCAAAGCCCGTCGAGATGGCCGTGAAGGAGAAGATTTCTATGTTTTGTCACGTGGACCCTGAGCAGGTTGGTGCTGTTCTTTAGATTTTCTTCTCTTGCAGGTGCTGCTGTGCATGCCGGCATTTGGCACCTCTTCAATTATCATATTAGTTTCTGTGGCATTTGTGCAAGTGTTGGGGGACTCCTAGTCAACCATGGCTCCCTAGCCCTTAAGTGAACAGTCTTGAGGCTTCTGATTCCTTAGACAGGATATATGTTTCTTTGCATGATCACTCCTTAAGTTATAGGCACAAAACCGGGCTGGGTTTTTTTTTTTTTTTTAAAGATGACCGGTAAGGGGATCTTAACCCTTGGCTTGGTGTTGTCAGCACCACGCTCAGGCAGCGAGCCAACCGGCCATCCCTATATGGGATCCGAACTCGGGGCCTTGGTGTTATCAGCACCACACTCTCCCGAGTGAGCCACGGGCCGGCCCCGGGCTGGGCTTTTTTGCTCACAGTCAAACCTCCAGAGAGAACCATGTGAAGTTGCCTTATCGTCTCTTTATCCTGTCTTTCCTTCAGGTCACTTACCATGCTCACTCGTTTCTCCTTTGTGCCTGTTACAGCTCACCTCACCCCAAACCACGCCAGTACCTTGCCATTTGCACTATCTCTTCTGATTACATCAGTGGCCTCAGTTCACTTCATTGTGACAGAAACCTTACCATGATTTGGGCTCAAGTCCTCATTCCAGAGGACTTTCCACCTGGGTATTCTGGCAGTTAACTTTTCTTTTTTCTTTCCTTCTCTTATGTCTGCCTGTCATTCCCAGTAAGTCTCAGGTACAAGGGACTGGGGTTGGTGATAGTTTAAAAAGAGTGATATGAATGGGGCTCAGGAAGAGTGAGGTTTGGCACTTTTTCTTCAGATTAGCTCTGGATTCTCTAAAGTCTAAAAACCACCTAATGGGATTTCTGTATCTTGGGAGGGGAGGGAGTCTGATGAAGAGCCCCCTCCCTGCCTGATGTTTCAGAGTCAGTGCTCAAGTTTGAACTACCTTGAAGAATGTGACGGCGGATTGAAGGAACTCTTACATATTTGCATTTTGTTTTGCTATTTTGTTTTTGTTCGGTTGTTTTGTGTACCCTTCCTGTTGGTAAATAGTACTCAGTGTGTGTGTTAAGTAAATATAACTTGGTTTCCAAAATAGAAGGAGGATAAAGTTTTTTGAGTTGGATTGTTGAGGGCTCTCAGACAAGAAGATATACTACAAACTTCAGACCATATAGAGTCTATAGTCATTTCTCATCCTCTTGATTTTTCTGATATGAGTTAATTCTCCCACTTCTTAGTTCCAGCCTTTTCATGAGTCCTGGTGAATTTGCATTTAAATCTCTTCTCATCTGGATCTGGAGGGACCGCAGAGGATCAGAGGTGTCTCTGTGGATGTGGCCCATTATCATGATATTTGAAAAAATCTCTCTCTGGCCTGGAGGTTAAATGAGTAAATAACTCCACTTTCCACCCCTTCCAGTTGTGGGGGTTGTGGCTGTCCAGAGATTTAGTTTTAATTAGTAATTGGGACAGAGCCTCTTATCAGAGATATCTCAGAACTTTGAATTGCGTCAGTGAATGCACAGTGAGGCGCTATAGTCTGGGTATCAAGTTGCTGATTTCAAACAGCTTAAGAACCCTTGGAAGGATTGAACACAGAGTTGGTGGAACATTTCTTGGCATTTATTTAGGATGTGGCAGATCCTAAATCTTTGCAAATAGCCCCTTGGATGCACTTGAGAAGGCGTCGAAAGCCCATTAGGGTATGTGTGAAAAACAACCACTGCCAGGCACCACCTGGTATTTAAAGGTGCCTCTCTCCTCTAACAGGTATAATTAATTTTACTGTGGTCAACATGTGCTTGTAAATTTACCCAAATGAAGGGAGCAAGGAGCAAGGTGACAGACAAAAGCAACTACAGCAAAAAAAAAAAAACCAAAAAACAAATGAATGAACAAACCGCATACGCACACGTAGGAGAGAGACATGGTGCATTTATTCGGTGCCACTGCTTTAACCCAGACTTAGAAGATGGTGCCTTCGGCAATGTGTCCTGGATATTGACATACAAAGCATCTGTGTTCACACCAGATCTGACACCATCAGGAGGTCCTGCAATTCAATTCTGACACTAACTACCCAGAGTGAGTGTCAGACTCCACGGGTTTAAGGGCTCAATCCCTTGCAAGACTGCTCCCCACTTCAGACATCTGCCACAAATTTCCATTGTCCCCAAGCTACCCATGCTTCTGCCAACTGACTACAAATTTGGGGCTTGGGTTTTGTAGTTCACTAGAATGACTCACACAACTCAGGAAAATGCTTGTATTACAGTTACTGTTTTCTTATAAAGGTAAGAAGTGAACAACCAGCTGAAGAGATACAGAGGGCAAGGTCCAGGAGGTCCCAAGCATAGGAGCTTTTGTTCTTGTTGAGTCAGAGTGTGCCACCTCCTGGTACATCAATATATTCACCAATGGGAAACTCCCCTGAGTCTCAGTCTGCAGAGTTTTTATTGGGGTTTCATTATGTAGGCATGATTGATTGAATCATTGGCCATGTGTCTGAACTCAGTCTTCAGCTCCCCTTCCTTCCCCAGAGGTCAGGTTGGTGGCTGAAAGTTCTAGCTCTCTAATCACTTGGTTGGTCTTTTTGGAGTCATCTCCTGTGCATAGCAAAGACTCTTATCACTCAGGAAATTCTGAGGGTTTTTGAAGCTCTGTGCCAGGAACTAGGGACAAGGACCAGACACATACAGGTATATTTTTTAATATACTACAGCATCCATGGTCCCAAGAGTAGAATAATGAACTCATAGTTTTATAATTCAATCAAACTAATCTTGTATTAATTCTGACTCTTGCTGTGGTTTCTTGGTTTTCTTATATCAGCATAAATAAACTGCCAATTTCTGAGTTTTGTCTCATTCTTGTTGCATATTTGAGTCGATCCATCTAAGTATGGTGTTTTGTCATCATCGATCAGGTTATATGTATCCATGATGTTTCTTCCACATACCGAGTGCCAGTGCTTTTGGAGGAACAAGGCATTATTAAATATTTTAAAGAGAGACTGGACCTGCCCATTGGAGATTCTACAAGCAATTTGCTCTCCAGGTGGAGAAATATGGCTAACAGGTATGTGAAAGGAATTACTTATTTAGTCTTTAATAATTCTTGGGCTTAGGGGTAGGATGAAGACCTACTTTAAAGGGTGAGTATATTGTATTTGGCATTATGTATGAGTGTGTTTTGGTGTGGATATATCTAAAGCTGTAGCAGATTTTATGATGTTTGACTGTATTCTTTGAAGATTTATGGAGCCTTTGGTTATTTTATTTATTTATTTGTTTTTTGTCCTTTTTGAGACTGGCCGCACCGCGCTCAGCCAGTGAGCGCTGTGAGCGCACTGGTCATCCCTATATAGGATCCGAACCCGCGGCGGGAGCGCTGCTGCACTCTCCCGAGTGCGCCATGGGCTCGGCCCTGGAGCCTTTGGTTTTGCTGGACTTAAACCAAAGTGAATTGAAGGAATTTGGATTCTGGAAGGAATTTTGTTTTAATTCCAGAAGGATTTTGATTCATTTCTTAGTGTAGTTCTTAGTTTCTGGATATTTTGAATAGTTTTAAATGTTGCAGATGTTTTGTTTTGTTTTGTTTGTTTTTAAGACTTGGCTAACATTTCCTAAAGAAAGTCCTTTTGAATGAGAAATTTAGGCTGTGCCATTATTGTTCCATCCTGCAGTTAGCAACTATTGAGCATCATTGTTAAAACCGTTGTAAAATCCTGATCAGTTTTAGCTTTAAGCTAACCATATTAATTCAAGCAGTTTGTCTAATTTCAAGTCATAAGGAAATTAAATCCCCGTCACCTGTTCTCTTTTACTAAACATGGTTGTGACTCCACATGGTTGTGAGTCCACAGTCAATAGGCGGCCTGGCTTCTCGTGCAGCTTAGGTCAGAGGCAGTAGGTGCAGCAGTTACATATGTAGGTTGTGGATTCAGACCTCAGCTCTCCCCTCTTACTAGCTGTGTGATTTTGGGCAGATTACTTAACCTCTCTGGGCTTTTTCTCCCATCCATATATATAACAGGGGGATACCAGCACCCACCTAGTGGCAATTATAAGACTTAACATTGAGTTGGGCACTAAATATTGGTTGCTGGTATTGGTAACAATAATTAAAATGATTTGATGGTGACAAAATCATTCGCCTTGACAGATGACTAATCAGATTGAAGTTCTCTTGCCCTTTCACTTAAAATTTAAGAAAATGCTTTAGACTTTCTGGGGCAAGTAGAACAGGAATAAAGTGCAGTTTCTAAACTTAGGTACTCTGACGAAGGATGATACAATTAAGCCTCTGTCCCCCAGAATACTTAAAGAATCAGTCATTCTGTAGAAATTTTTTGAGTAGCTCGGGCTGATCCTCTAAGAGCACTAGAAGTTTTAATATTTTAATTCCCTCTCTTTTTTTGATGGCTCGCTGGTACTGGGAGCAGAACCTGTGACCTTGGTGTTATAAGGCTGTGCTCTGACCAACTGAGCTAACTGGCCAGCCAATATTTTAATTATTTTTATTGGAAATAGCTCTAAATTATATTCTATGCTTCTATGCTTTTTAAGGCCAAATGTTTGGTCTTTGTATTAGCTTCCTGTGGCTACCATAACAAATTACCACAAACTGGGTGGCTTAAAACAGAAATTTATTCTCTGACAGTCCTAGATGTCAGAAGTCCAAAATCAAGTCTTCCCCAGGGTGGGTTCCTTGTGGAGGCTATGAAGGACAATCCATCCCATGCCTGTCCCCTAGCTTCTGGTGACTGCCGGCAATCCTTGGTGTTCCTTGGCTTGTGACCGCACCACTCCCATGTCTGCCTCTGTCTTCACGTACCATCTTCCTGGTGTCTTCTCCCCTTCTCTTCTTTTATAAGGGTGACTGTCATCAGATTTAGGGCCTGCCCTAACCCAGAATGATCTCATCTGGACATCCTTAATTGCATGAGCAAAGGCCCCTTTTCCAAACCAGGTCACATTCACAGCTTCTGGGAGTGATTTTTTATTTTATTTTATTTATTTATTATTATTATTTTTTTTGTGTGTGTGTGTGTGTTTGTGTGTTTTGTCTTTTTTCCGTGTCCGGCAACGGATCGCAACCCTCAGTGTTGCCCCCGTACCGGACCGGGGACTGGCAACGGGATTGCAAGCCTCGGTGTTGCTCCCGCGCCTCGCTCAGCCAGTGAGCGGGAACCGGTCTGTATGTGGGATCCGAACCCTCGGGCGGGA
>NW_007726521.1:598975-612672 GCF_000696425.1 Galeopterus variegatus
TATATCTTCCTTAGAGAATTGCCTGCTTAGCTCTTTTGCCCATTTTTTAATTGGGTTGCTTGTTTTTTTCTTGTAAAGTTGTTTGAGTTCCTTGTATATTCTGGATATTAATCCTTTGTCAGATGTATATTTTGCAAATATTTTCTCCCACTCTGTTAGTTGTCTTTTAACTCTGTTAATTGTTTCTTTTGCTGTGCAGAAGCTCTTTAGTTTGATATAATCCCATTTGTTTATTTTTCCTTTGGTTGCCTGGGCATGATTTTTTCTTAAACTCAGTACATTCTTCAAGCAAAGGAGAGAGCGTGCATCTGTAGGTCCCTCTATGTCACGCTGGCCGTGATATGGGTTAATTGGAGTGTCTATTCTTTAGCTCCCGTCCCCTCAGTACAGCCTGTAGATAGATGCATGGAGGCAAACAGAGGTCAAAGGAGCAGCCTCCATTATGGAGGCCCAGTGCTACTCAGAGGCCAGGGGTCCTCACTTCTACCAGATGGGAGAGCTCGCCTGTGACCTGAGGCCAGTGTGGGGACCCCTCACCTCCCTTGGGACCTGTCCATGGAGGGATGGACCTGCCAAGCAGACTCTACCTCCAGCTCCCATAGCAGCTCACAGTAGTAACAGAGGCTGACCTCGCACACCCCAGGGATGGCCAAGTGGAGGGCATGTGGGAGACGCTTGGCTGCTCTGAGAAGTAAAGTTCTGAGAGAGTGACCCTCTCCCTGGTAGGTATGACCCAGTGGTCTCACCTGTCCCACCTGCTGCCACCAAATGAGTGGAAGGAGGAACCAGTGATCTTGACTCTTGCGCTGCTTCCTTCTGGGGACAGAGCTGATGTCCCTTCTCTATGGAGGAGGATGCCTCTGACACCTCGGGACAGGAAGCACCTGCCTCTGATGATGTCTCTGACACTCGCCTTGCTATCAGCTTGCTTTGTCACCTGCACCCTCTATAGGGAGGGGATGTGAGGCATGTACGGCTACGGAATCTCCAGAGCCACCTAAAGTTAAGTAGGGAGTTAAATATTTAGCAGCCTTCTCTTGGGTACTTTGGTCACCTTTGCTGTCACTTTTGACTTTTTAGCTTCTTGTGTGTTTTTTCTCCACCCAGCCTGTTTGTGATCACATTTCTCTTGCACTCTTAGCAGATGTTGATATGGAAGAGGGATATTCCTCATCCCGGTAACATTTTTCTAAGGTGTTTGGGGGAAGGACTTGCTTCAAAGCCCTAAAACATCTTCAGCTCCAAGATGACATTTTCACATACTTATTACGGGGCCAGATATTTTTCATGTTCTTTGAACAGATTTCCTGACAAAAGCAGCACTAAAGATTGTGTCTCTAATGATAAAATGTGATTGAGTGTCTTCTGTAGAATGGAATTTTCTCATAAAAACGATCTAAATGGCTTGTTATATTTTAAATAGTTCTCTTAGTACCATTCTTCAGGCATGCCATGAATAACCAGGCTTTTGTGGGCCAGCTGGGAATGTAACAATTTTAAGTGTAGACATTTTGAATGCATTTTCTTATACAATGTCACCTTACAAACTCAATGTTGGAATGTTTGCTATTGACGAACAGAATGAATTTTCTTATACAATGTCACCTTCTAAACTAATAAGGTGATATAGAACAGCTCATATTTATGAAATGGAGATAGCTTTTTGAATTTTTTATTTTTAATGCTTTTAACTCTTTCTCTGATATACTCTCTCAGATTTATATTTGTAACTGCTTATGTAAGCCAATATTGGGATTTCTTATGATTTTGAAATCTGTTCGGTGAACAGATTTTGGTTCTTCGTGGGGGGAGGGGAGGCAGGATTTGAGTCAAGTACAGTCCTCCCTTGGCATCCATGGGAGATTTGTTCCGGGACCTCCTGTGGATACCAAAATCTGCAATGCTCAAGTCCTTGATATGAAATGGCATAGTATTTGCATACAACCTACACATATCCTTAGATCATTTTTATGAGAAAATTCCATTCTACAGAAGACATTCAATCACATTTTACCTTTAGAGACACAATCTTTAGCACTACTTTAAATCATCTCTAGATTACATATAATACCTACTACAATGTGAATGCTATGTAAATAGTTGTTATACTGTAATGTTTAGGGAATAACGACAAGAAAAAGTCTGTACATGTTCAGTGCAGATGCAACCAGCCATTTTTTTCTGCCAAATATTTTTGATCCACTGTTAGTTGAATCCATGAATGTAGAACTTGCAGATATGAAGGGCTGACAGTACATCAAATGTGAGGCTTGTCTGCTCCTCAGATTTTATTTTATTTTTTTTAAAAGATGACCGGTAAGGGGATCTTAACCCTTGACTTGGTGCTGTCAGCACCACGCTCACCCAGTGAGCTAACCGGCCATCCCTATGTAGGGATCCGAACCCGTGGCCTTGGTGTTATCAGCACCACTCTCCCGAGTGAGCCACGGGCCAGCCCTTGCTCCTCAGATTTTAAAAAGCGCCTCAGAATAAGAGCAGTGGCTGCCATTTGTTGGTTTGTGATGTTCTGTTACATGCATATAACCTTTGAGCTTCTCTTCTTTCCCAGGTATGAAAGGTTACAGAAAACATGCTCCATAGCCCTGGTTGGCAAATACACCAAGCTCAGGGACTGCTACGTCTCTGTGTTCAAAGCCCTGGAACACTCAGCATTGGCCATCAACCACAAGTTGAATCTGATGGTGAGTCCCAGCCTGGTCTTCTGGCTATTTCAGTCATTTACTCCAATATCTCATGTTCCAGAGGGGCAGGTAGTGTTTGAAGTGTCCCTAAGATGTCCCCCAGGTTCAATGATTCACCGGGAGGACTCACAGGCCTCAGCATGCAGTCATTCTCATAATTAAGATTTGTTATAGCCAAAAAACACAAACCAGAATTGGCAAAAGGAAAAGTCTCATGGGGCGAAGGCTGGGGGAAACCAGGCACAAGCTTCCACGAGCCCTCCCCCAGTGGAATCTCACAGGTTGAGCTTAATTCCCCAGCAGTGAGTTGTGATGATAATGTGTGTGAAGTGCTGTCTACCAGAGAAGCTCATCAGAGACTCGGAGCCCAGGGGTTTTACTGGGGGCTGGTCACCCTCTGCTTAGCATGTACCAAAATTCCAGACTCCCAGAAGGAAAGTGCATGCTCAGTATAAATCATGTTGTCTGTATACTTTAGCATAAATTATGTTGTTTGTACAAATACTTCAGGTGCAATGAGCCACTCTTATCAGTTCTTGGAATGGTGGGAATCCTCCTGAGATCCAAATTTCCAGGTACCATCCATGGGCCAATCTTGTAGTCAGGCCTTTCCAAGGATAGCAGTCAGGACTGCCATGTTAACTTTTTTCTGCACCCAGGTTTAAGGCACATTTCTGAAATTGGGCTTTGCATATCCAGGTAAATATATACTTCATGCTCACGTAAGTGCATTGCATTTGCCTGACAAGAAAATAATAGAATATTTTTTCACTTTAGCATTGGAATAGAATCCAGTTTTTTAAAATGCTGTACTCCCCTTTCTGATTTGGAGGAGCGATATCTGGTGCACAGTGATTATTCGTTTTTTAAAAAGTCAGTATTATGGGATAGCAGAGGTGTAGTTATCATTTCAAGCTTGAGCATATTTTTTGTCCTTAAATTTAAACAAAGCAAAAATGTAAAATGTAGAAAGCAGAAGCTTTCTCCTCCCTGAAATCCCACTTCTCTGTTGTACCTGTTGTTACCAGTATATACATGTATGAGAGTACTTCAAAAAGTTTGTGGAAAAATGGAATTAAAAGGTAATACAAATCTTGCCATGAACTTTTTGAAGACCCCTCGTATATATCATATTTCTATTTAATAATATTCGATATGGCTATATCATGGCTTAAGTAAGCCTTATTATCTTGATTTAAATGGTAAAACCTTTGTATAATGAGTAAAAAGGTACATTTATATGTTCAAGAAATTTAGTGACTTCCACTTCGACACCAGCTTAGGACCCAGCTGACTTTTCTCTCTCCTCTTTTTATTCTCCTTCTTTCCTAATCACTTTTTATTTTTGGCTTTCCAAGGAATATTTCCCTTACTGTTCCTCCCACTTCTCCAAGCCCCTCACTTCCTCATAGAAAAAAAGAAAATAACAATAGAAAAATTGCCATGACACAGATTTTATAAAGCCTCTGAAATTTTGTATGTTAAGATGTATTCAGACAGTCATTTTTATAAAAGAAATAGTAAAATAGTATAGGTTTATAGAGACTGTTATGTACATAGGAATTGGTGTACATGGTGTTTCATTTAATAGAATTCATTGACATTAGCTTCTACTGTTTCATGGGTTTGTCATACTCTTTTCAAGACTAGTCTTCCCTCCGTTTTCTACAGTGTACCAGAGTGATGGTTCTAAAATCCCTCTCTGTTCTCTCTATTCCTGTAATCCCTTTACTTAAGACCTTTTAGTTGTGTCTTAGTCTGTTCAGGCTGCTATAACAAAGTACCACAGACCGAGTGGCTTACACATAACAGACGTTTATTTCTCATAGTTCTGGAGGCCAGAAGTCTGAGATCAGGGTGCAGCAGGGTCGGGTTCTGGTGAGGGCCCTCTCCCAGGCTGCAGACTGCTGACTTCCGGTTATATCCTCATGTGGCAGAAGAGGCAAGGGAGCTCTCTGAGGCTACTTTTATAAGGGCACTCATCCTAATCATGAGGCCTCCACCCTCACGATCTAATCACTTCCCAGAGGTCCCACCTCCTAATACCATCACCTTCTGGGTTAGGGTTTCAACATATGAATTTTGGGGGAACACACACATTCAGTCCATTGCAAGTGGTTTCAAGTGTAAACTCTGTGTCATGGATTCTCAGTCTCATCGAATGCTTCCCACCAACCATCATGCCTCTCCTGTCACCAGGTGGAGCCTCTTTTGAGGGTCCTAGATGGCTCCCACTTTCTCTCTCTCCTCTGAAGTTTCATATGAGCTGTTCCTTTGATTAAGATTTCATACCCTTCTCCCCTCTCTTCATCTGCCGCACACCTTCCCTGCCACCTCCCAACACACGTGCGCACGTGCGCGCACACATATGCTCATCTTGAGGCACTCACCTTGGGGCTTAGCCTCTTGGACATCACCTCCCCAGAGATCTTCCCTGACATCGCTCTTTCTCTCCTTTCCTCCAGTGTCCATCCAGCTTTAGATTTTAGTGTGGCTCCTAGTTAATGCCAAAGCATTCTCTTCTTTGCCCATCTCAGCCATTATCATGCCATGTTGTGGATGCCTGTTTATTTGGTTTCCTAATCCTCCTGAAAAATTATGGGTCACGTGACAGAGATCATGTTTTTCTTTCCCCAGTGCCCAGTGCAGTGTTTGCATAATAAGTAACTATTGAATAATTGTGTCATAATGTTAGATGACTCTAGTATTTTTGAGTATTTATTTTTCTTAAGTGTTCCTTTAATCTGTTGGATGTTTTTTAGTACATAGACTCCACTGATCTGGAGCACATCACTGAAACCGAGGACGCTGTGAAATTCCATGAAGCTTGGCAGAAGCTATGCAAAGCTGAGTGAGTACCAGCGACTGTCCACATCTGTTAGGACAATGCCATTGCACTTTTTCCATATGATTCGATTTACCCCAATTACTAATTTTTGTGCATTTTGAAAGGTAGTTTGGAGTACTGTGGTCTTGACAGGTTTCCCGCTGCATTGTTTTTTTTTTTTTTTTTGTCTTTTTTCATGTCCGGCAACGGATCGCAACCCTCAGTGTCGCGCCCGTACCGGACCGGGACCGGCAATGGGATCGCAACCCTCAGTGTTGCACCCGCACCTCGCTCATCCAGTGAGCGGGAACCGGTCTGTATGTGGGATCCGAACCCTCGGCGGGAGCGCCGCCGTGCTCCCAAGCGGCGCACTGTAGCAGTGCTCCACCGGGCCGGCCCACGCTGCATTGTTTTGAAATGTGCCATGTTAATGATGGTGGCATGTGCAGCAGAAATGGTTTTATTTGGGAAGGATGGGAGTAATGATGGGGATAATGTACTGGAGGGAAAGTGTGTTGATGCTCCTGGAAGATGCCGAGATGGATCTTATATATATAAAGTTCCAGTACCAGAATGACAACTATTCTCTCTTGATTATATTTTCTTTTCCATGTTTTTTTTTGGCGGCTGGCCAGTACAGGAATCTGAACCCCTGACCTTGGTGTGATAAGATTGTGCTTTTAACCAACTGAGCTAACCGGCCACCCTTTTCCACATGTTTTGATTCTAGGTTTTATTTTGTAAGTAATTGATAGAACTCTTAAACTCTTCTAGTCTTTTCAACTGTGAGTTTGCCTAGAAGGTGTCTTCCAGCCAGGAAATTTTCATTGGCTGCTATTTAATTAGCAATTAAAATCTTAGGCTGATTTAACCAGTTTAACGCTTTCTGATTATGTAAGAGATCTTAGCCTTTTTGTAATAGTGCTTTGAAAAGAACCTTAACCTATTTTTATTCTGATTCTTCTCCCACTGGCATTCTTAATTGAACTGAGTTTCTCAGTTACTATGATCAGATGCCACAAAGACCCATTAGAAAATGTATATCAAGGTCAGTTTTTTTTTTTTTTAAAAGATGACTGGTAAGGGGATCTCAACCCTTGGCTTGGTGTTGTCAGCACCATGCTCAGCCAGTGAGCAAACCGGCCATCCCTATATAGGATCCGAACCCGCGGCCTTGGTGTTATCAGCACCGCACTCTACCGAGTGAGCCACGGGGCGGCCTTCAAGGTCAGTTTTGATAAATTGCTACAACTTGTTTATAACAGGGGGAGGATTTCAAGGAGAAAGTTCAGGATGTGAAATTATGTAATCAATTCTGAAACATGTTCACTAGTGATTGCACCAAGCATTGGATTTGGGATCTGTAAGCATGAACAGCTAAGAACACACGTTTTAGCAATAAAAATAATGGATGGTCAAATTTACTCTCATCTTGTGTTGATTTCAGTGGCATTCTTGTGCCCGGAGGCTTCGGAATCAGAGGAACGTTGGGAAAACTGCAGGCGATTTCTTGGGCAAGAACAAAGAATATCCCTTTTCTGGGTAAAACTCATGTTTATTGATCCTAACTATGAGTTTATTAGATTTTTGACACCTAGAAGGGGTAACTCTTAATTAGGTTTGTTATTGTGAAGGTGTGAACTCAGAACTGAAAGTTCAGGAGCCATATAGTCTGCTACAGTTGTCAGCAAACTATCCCACAGGATAAATCTGGCTTGCACCTTGTTTTTATAAATAAAGTTTTATTGGAACACAGCCACACCAATTTCTTTGCACATTGCCTGTGGCTGCTTTTGTGGTACAGTGGCAGAGTTTGAGATCCTATGGCCTGCGAAGCCTAGAATCTTTACTACCTGACCCTTTTCAGAAAAAGTTTGTCACCCTAAGAGAACCTACCACTGTTCTGGCAGGGTAGCAAGAGGCTGGGAGAAGTCTCTGTCTGTACCTGCTCTTACCTTCTCCAATTCCCACCCCAACCTATCCTCTCACCACTTTGAGCAGAGAACTATTCAGCAAGACCCCACAACAGTCTTTCTGATCAGAAAAAAAAGTATTTAAGTTGAAACTTACATGCTCATTCTAGAAAATACAGAAAGGCATGCAGTGTCGCAGGAACAGCTCTGTTAAAATTTGGTAGAGTTGGGTCTTTTCAATGCTTTTGTTCAAATTGCAAAGCACGGCTTCTGTACCAGTGAAACCAGATGCAATGGGACCTTGATGCGGTAAAGGCAGCCCTGCAGCTGAAGATTCAGGCAGGAGGGGAAGCGGGTCACACTGAGCTCTGGACGTGAACCGAGTGGACAGGCTTTGCTACCCTTTACTATCAGGAGACTATTGTCCCTATTGTCTGCTCTTTGATTAGCTTCCTAGACTCTCTCCTCTTGGGATCCATTTTCAAAAGAGAAGCCAAGAGGAGATACCTTGTTTTGTTTTGCTGATCTAAGCTCATCTGGGCCATTGTTTTCTTTTGAAGTTTCTATCTAAACGTGGTTAGTGTTCCTCAGATACTTTTCACTGTATAGATTAGTTTGTAAGTCTTCAGCTTTCTCTTTAACACAGCATCTCCTTATGGCTGAGCCAAATAGAACTTTCTGAAGTCCCCCAAGCACTCAGTGGTTTCCTGCTTATCGACTTTTGTTCTGGCGTGCCCGGTATATTGATTGCTCCCTGCTTTGCATCCCCTGTGTACCTTGTAAAAGCAGCTGGGATGCTCCTTGGCATTGGTTCAGTGGAGAGAACCAGGGGGCTGTGGTGAGTGTGGAGATGGGTCTGGGAGCATCCCCGTGGCTGCAGGTTGACCTTCCTCCATCATCGAGTGCTCTGTTCTGTTCCATTTTGCCTGTCCTTCCCTGCTGTCCACCACGGTCAAGCCCACAGTGGAGGTGCCACCCTGCAGCTGCTGCTCTTTTCCTACACTGAAGGTCACTGGGCTGTTCTGCAGGTCCTTAGATCCTAGCCCTCTGTCTGCCCTGAGGCTTCTCTGTAGGCCAAGCCCATATTTGTGGCTGTGAAATCACCTTGAGAAGAGGGAGAGTGAAGTCTCAGCCCAGGGGGACTCCCTCTTGAGTTGGGGTGTTGTTAGATGTTCTCTGAAGAAACCAGGCACTCTGAGACAGCCCTGCAGCCCACAAATATGCCTCGATTTAGGGACAAATCTGGAAAGTGGCAGATTTGCCTTTTGGACCCTTACTTTCTCCTTTTCTGCCCTTTTCTGCCCTTCTCTGTCCTCAACTCCAAGCCTTAGGTTGCTCCTAGGTAGTCTTGGCCCTGTTCCCCTCTCTCTGTCACGGACCATTCTGAGTGCCAAGGGGACAGCAGGGAACAAAACAGGCAGGGTCTTGCTCTCTCGGAGTCCGCCTTCTAGATGGAAGAGATAAGCAGCAAACAAATGAACCGGAAATATGAATAACTACAAAATATGTTCATTTGCTTTATATGTGTACGTTTTAAAATAGGAATTTGCCTTGGGATGCATCTAGCGGTGATAGAGTTTGCAAGAAACTGCCTTAACTTGAAAGGTAAGTTCAAAGTTTCTAATAACCATTTATTAAAAAATTTTTTATCACTTAAGATATTTTTCAGAAGTATTGGTGAGTTATTGAACTCTTTTCTTAATCTTCAGATGCTAATTCCACAGAATTTGATCCGAACGCCTCTGCTCCTGTGGTAAGTGGTTTATCTTTCTGCGTCCAGTCAGTTTGTTTCTGGCTCTTGCCTAAACTCATAGGAGGCTGTTATTATTATTTTTTCCTGACTGCACCAGAGCGGTTTTAATTGCATGTGTGTGTATTATTATTTTCACATCAAATCGCTTTGTTCTCAATTGTCCAACTTGTCAGCTATGCTTGTCAGCAGACAGACACAATCCTGGGCTGATTTCTCTTTGTGGCAGCTTTTAAGCTTAATGTGTAGGAAAGGATTAAATTGACTGTGACAACAATTTATAATAGCTACTATAAATAAATGAGCTGTCTTGTCTCTAGACTCATCCCCAGCCTGCCCATTTTCCACATTGGTGGTCTTTTGTCTTTCTGAAAACAAAAGTGACAACCGTTCTGCTGCTGGCCCTTGCCTTCCACCAATTCCTTGTCCCCTAAAATATTCAGTCTAGGATTCCTGGCTGGGCTCTGAAGGCCTTTGTGCTCTGTCACCTGCCGCTTTGCTAATTCATCCCCTGGCATCCTGAGCCCTCCCACACTGTGGGTTTTATGTTTGGACAATCTCCACCAGTTTTTTCAGTTGTTAGCTGAGATTCCCTGTCCATGAGATGTCCCCTTTTCTACAATCTCCCTCCCCCTAGAATCGCAATAAAACCAATGGAGAATTTAATTGCAAAAACAAAGCTTGGTTACCAACAACTTCCGGTTCATTCTGGAAAGCTTCTTCTGACTTCTTTTCTTTCTCTTCCTCTGCCCTCTGCTCCTGTGCTCACCGCCAACTGGAGCACGCTCTGCATGATTGTCACTGGTCTTGAATCGGCCTGTTGTGACTGGCCCTGTGCACGCCCAGTTGTGTCGCTTCTGCCAAGCACCCACCTCTTAAAGAGTGCACACCTCACAATTGTGATTGTTTTTTTTTTTAACAGCTTTATTGAGATACAATTCACATATCACAGAATTTAGTCATTTGAAGTGTATAATTCAGTGGCTTTTAGCATATTCACAGATCTGTGCAACCATCACCATAATCAATTTTAGACCGTTTTCACTACTCCAAAAAGAAACGCCACATCCCTTAGCTGACACCTCCAAGCCTCCTATCACCCCAGCCCCAGGCAACCATTAATCTACTTTCTGTCTCTATAGATTTGCCTGTTCTAGTCATTTCATTTAAATGGAGTCATACACTATGTAGCCTTTGGTGACTGGTTTCATTTATTTAGCATAATGTTTTCAAAATTTGTCTATGTTGTAGCATGTATCAGTACTTAGTTCTTTTTATTGCTAATTAATATTCTATTATATGTTATTTATCCATTCATCCATTGGTGGACATTTGGGTTATTTCCAGTTTTGAGCTATTATGAATAATGCTTCTATGAACATTCATGTACAAATTTTTATGTGGACGTGTGTTGTCATTTCACCTAGGAGTGGACTTGCTGGGTCACACAGTAACTCTATGTTTAACCCTTTGAGGAACTGCCAGACTGTTTTCCAAAGTGGCCAAACCATTTTACCTTTCCACCAGCAGTGTAGGAGGGTTCTGACTCTTTCACATCCTTGTAAATGCTTGTTATTGTCTGTCTTTTTTATTATAGTCACTTTAGTGGGTATGAAGTGGTGTCTCATTGGGGCTTTGATTTGCATTTCCCTGATGGCTGAGGATGTTGCACACCTTCTCATGTGCTTATTATTGGGCACTTGTATATCTTCTTTGGAGAAATGTCTATTCACATTCTTTGCCCATTTTTGAATTGGGTTATTTGTATTTTTTTCTTGAGTTGTAAGAGTTCTTTGTATATTCTAGATATAACTTCCTTATGAGATATATGATTTGTGTTATTAACATTTTGGATCAGATCATTGTTTGTTGTGTGTTGGGGACTGTCTTGTGCATTGTAGTATGTTTGGTAGTATCCCTGGCCTCTGCCCACTAGATGACAGTAGCACCTCTACCCCACCAACTGTAATGCTAAAAATACCTCCAGATAGTACCAAATGTCCTCTGGGGGCAGAATTGCCCTGTCGAGAACCACTGATTTAGAGAAATCTAATTCTATTCCTGTCCCGTTCAGCCTATTTCCTTCCTTCCCTCATAGTAGCTGTTAATTCTTTTTTTCTTGGTTTATCTTCTCATTATTTAAATATAAGTAAACCTGTATGTCTTTTTTTTTTTTTAAATAATGTTGACCTGTAAGGGGATCTTAACCCTTAACTTGGTGTTGTCAGCACCACGCTCTCCCAAGTGAGCCAATCGGCCACCCCTATATGGGATCTGAACCTGTGGCCTTGGTGTTATCAGCACCACACTCTCCCAAGTGAGCCACGGGCCGGCCCTTGTATATCTATTTGTAACCCCCTTCACTTCTTAGATAAATGGTAGCCTACTCTGCACATTTTCTCCAGCCTTGCTGTTTTCACTTAACACTATATGCTGGAGATCACACTGTAGAAGGATAGAGAAATATTCTTCACTCCTTTTTATGGCTTGCAGTTCAAACCATAATGAACAATAGCTTCCCAGCCAGATGGTACTTTTAAGTCTCATGCTCAGAAGGCCTAATATCATTGAAGAGTTCCCTATGAAGCTTTAATATGAATGTATTTCCTAATAGGTGAAATGGCTGTGCCTGGAGAAGTGGGTTTTCTTCTCTAAGATATACTTTGAGACAGGAAGTGATTTTACCAGTAGGTGCCACTGTTAGATAGCTTTGGCAAGGTTGATTTTTTTTTTTTTTTTTTTCTGGTCAGTACAGAGATCAAACCCAAGGTTAATTCTTTAATGACTATTCTTTACTGGGTATGTGTGTGTGCATTAAAAAAAAAAAATTATACACAGGGTAAAAATGCCCTGCAGCAAAAGTATAAAACTGCCCTTCATTTGCCCCCACCGCACGTTAGTTTGCTTCCCCATAGGCAACTACCTTCTTCCATTTCTTTGTTATTCACCCAGAGATTGTGTGCGCGTGTGTGTACACCCATCTACACACACACGTACGGACATGTATTTCCTTTTTAAAAAATACACATGCTTGCATGCTTGAGATGCTGTTCCACCTTGCTTTTTCTACTGATCACTCCACATCAGTGCGTGGGGCTCTTCCACACGCTTGCCCTGCTCTCTGCTGTGTGGCTGCACCGTTATTTATTTCCCCAGTCTTGTATTTAGGTTTTGCCCATTGTTTGCTACTTTAAATCATACTGCAAATTGGCATCTGTGTACATATATCCTTGCATCCACATGTGAACATATCCGCGGGATAAATTCCTAGAAGGGGAATTGCTAAGTCAGAGGAGACGTGGGTATTACATTTTGATGGCTCTTACACACATAAGTGAGATGAGAACAATAGAGCCTAATTGCTATTGAACATCTTTATGGCCTGAAGCCAGTTTCTTGGAGAAAAATAGCCTTAAAACCCAGCATTTGACGATGGTGAGAAGTCTTATTAAAGAAGACTAAGGTGATAGAATCATAAGGCAGCAAACACCATGAAGCCTGGGGAGTCAATTAAACATGAGCAAATAACAATTACTTTGTGGGCAGTGGTCATTCTGGTCCTTTTAGCTAATAAAAAGTAAACAATTTGGAAACCAGGAGCCTCCTTTAGGTTATATTTGCTGCTGAAATCTGTTTCACGGGTCGTCATGACCCTCCTTTGGCATGCGTGATTAGTGTTAGGGTCGCTTATGAA
This sequence comes from Galeopterus variegatus, assembly GCF_000696425.1. NCBI lineage: Eukaryota > Metazoa > Chordata > Mammalia > Dermoptera > Cynocephalidae > Galeopterus > Galeopterus variegatus. Next base: position 611,862 of record NW_007726521.1, read on the forward strand.
ATCCTTAAAGACATTGGCATCCAGAGCAGATCTAAGAGGAGGTGTCTCTTATACACATAAAAAGAGAAATAGATTTTTCTCTGAGGGTTAAGGTAGACTCAGAAAGAGTCTCAGAGTACCCAGGAGAGAGTGAGTAAAATTTATTTTATTGTGTTATTTCTCTGCTTAATCCGCAAGGTGTGAAATAAAAGGCTCTGGGACTTTGCAGAATATTTGAGGTTCTACAGCAGCTCTGGTTTTTTGGCCTACTTCAAAGTAGTCTCAGCTGCCTTCTAGATGCTCACCAAGAACACAGCTGTAGCTGACTTACATTCTAATCCTGTATCAATCCCATGGCTGCTGTTGACATCCTTGAACTTGAATTTGGCTTCGGATCTCTCCAGTTCATCTGGGGGCTAGTTCATGTCATCAGGGACTTTGCATTTAGAATAGTTTTGCCTTTTGAGGCATACATAGGAAGAATGACCTCAATCTAATATTTAGGCATGTGGATCTGCTTAATTCTGAGCATTGTTTTTGTTGAAAAAGGTAACTTTAAAAAAATCTTAATTTACATAAAATATAACACCCTGAAAACAGAATCCATGTTCCACCTTCAAAACATATTGATGCACACACATGCATACTTGGATGGTGGTAATATTAAGGAAAAGTGATAAATTCAAAGCATTTTAAGAAGACGCAAATGGATATTTGAGATTGCGGTATTTGATATTATTTCAATTTTAGTTATTTATCATAAGTATGACTTCATTTATCCCTTTCGATCCAGGAATTTTTTTTTTTTTTTTTTTTTGTCTTTTTCCATGTC
>NW_007726521.1:613000-613790 GCF_000696425.1 Galeopterus variegatus
AACCCTCGGGCGGGAGCGCCGCCGCAATTCCCAAGCGGCGCACTATCCAGTGCGCCACCGGGCCGGCCCACGATCCAGGAATTTTCAAAGTTAAAATTAATTTTACATCTGACAGAGTAGATTTATGAAATTATCATGTATAATTAAAAGTGAATTCAGGTGAAGGGTAACTTGTATTATACATTAGGCATAATTTATGCATATCATTTTCCTGTCTTTAGTTGAAGCCCTGTTTGAAATATTTTCCTCTTCCTTACTATTTTACAATGACTTCATGTAGAATGCAGATTAAGAGGTGTTTGAAAAAAACCAGACAGCCCACTTAGAGTAACCTTTTAGGCACTTAATTACTTTGGGGACTGGTTTGCCTTTAGAACACTGTGAAGTAAGCATTATCCAACAAACAAAAAGGTCTTGTAGAATCATTTGGAGATTAGTTTGGGCTAAAAATCTTTTTTCCCGTAAAAGCCACCATCAAGAATACAGCTATAATATGGATAAAATAGCCTTTTATGGACCAGTCTGGGAGCATAATAGCCATTTGATTTTGTCTCTGTGGGGATGGTACTTTCAGAGTTGATATCAGGCTGTTGGCTGAGGTAGCTGCTTTCTACCTGGAGAAAGAATAATTCTCCTAAAAAGGAATCCTTATACACTGTTGGTGGGAATGTAAATTGCTACAGCCATTTTGGAAAACAGTATGGAGGTTCCTCAAAAAATTAAAAATAGATGGGCCGGCCCAGTGGCGCACTGCTACAGTGCGCCGCTTGGGAGCATGGCGGCGCTCCCG
>NW_007726521.1:614064-627230 GCF_000696425.1 Galeopterus variegatus
CCGTGCCCGGCCGCGGGCCAGTAGGGGCGCGACACTGGGGGTTGCGATCCGTTGCCGGTCACGAAAAAAGACAAAAAGGAAAAAAAAAAAAATTAAAAATAGAGCTGCATGTGATCGAGCAATCCCACTTCTGGGTATATATCCAAAAGATATGAAATCAGCATGTCCAAGAGATATTTGCACCCCCATGTTCATTGCAGCACTATTCACAATAGGCAAGAAATGGAATCAACCTAAGTGCCCACCAATGGATGAATGGATAAAGAAAATGTGATATATGCATACAATGGAATATTATTCAGCCTTAAAAAAGAGGAAATGCTACTATTTGCAACAGCATGGATGAACCTGGAGGACATTATGTTAAGTGAAATAAGCCAGGTACGGAAAGACAAATACTGCATGATCTCACTTATATGTGGAATCTAAAAAAAGCCAAACTCATAGAAACAGGGAGTAGAAGGGTGGTTACCAGGGGTGGGGGTGGGAGGCAGGGGAAATGGGAAGATGTTGGTCAAAGGGTACAAACTTGTAGGTATAAAGTGAATAAGTTCTGGAGACCTACTGTGTAGCATGGTGACTGTAGTTAATAACACTATTGAAGACTTGAAATTTGCTGAGTGGATCTTAAATGTTCTCACCACACACATACACAAAAGATAACTATGTGAAGTGATTGATACATTAGTTAGCTTGATTGTGGTAGTTATTTCACAATGTGTACATATATCAAAACATTATACTGTACACCTTGAATGTATTTGATTTTTATTTGTTAATTATACCTCAATAAAGCTGAACAAAAGAATAGAAAAATTCTCCTTCCAGGCATGAGGGCTGCTGCCCAATGGCTAGGGCATCTTTTCCTCCCACTCCTCCCCCTTAGCTGAGTCTACTTTTTAAAAGGAGACAGAGCTGCTTGGAGTGAGCCCCCATTAGCAAATCACAGGGGTACTCCATAATGTTAACAACAAATGACTGACTACATGAGTGCTTTGAAGCTAATGTATGTTAAAGCTTTTGTACCTGGAGCTCAATGGGAAATGCCTTAGGAATAGGTATTTCAACCACTTGAAAGATTTTTTTGCAGTAGAAATAACTGAATGCTAGTGGAAACAGAATACTAAAAACGAAGTCACTGAGTGTTTGGAGTGCGTCCTAAATACAGTGTGTTACAAATGAGCTGCTGCTACAACTCCACTTGCATTTTAGTTGGGGATTCAAGACAAAGACTGATGAAGCAAATAATCAAATATATGGGCTGTATGTGAGTATGCCCTCATTAATGCTACCAGCGCTGTCAACTAGAATTTTCTGCCATGATGGGATATTCTATATCTGTGCCATCCAATATGGTAGCCATAGGGCTATGGAACACTTGAAATGTAGCTAGTACAGTTGAGGAACTGAATTTTAAATTTTATTTATTTATTTATTTTGGCGGCTGGCCAGTACTGATATCCAAACTCTTGACCTTGCTATTATAATCTCGTGCTCTAACCAACTGAGCTAACTGGCCAGCCTCTTAAATTTTATTTAATTTTTATTAAATTAAATGTAATAGCCAAATGTGTCATTGTAGCCACAGTGTTGGACAGCATAGGTGGATCATACATACTTAAGAATTCAGAGTCAGGAAAAAATACTATGGGGTAGAGTAGGAAGGGAAGATCGTCAAAGGCTTGGAGACTTCATAGAAAGGAGGGGAGGCATATGTTAAGTCGGGATGTCCAAGATTTGGTTGTGTAATAGCAAGTAACCTTCTGGAGGGAGTGTAGGAAAATAAGGGAGGTTGGTGCAGATTTGGGGAAGTCCACGAGTGTCATTGTTAACATTAATTCTGAAGGCAAGAGGAACCAATAAGATGTCAACTGGGACATATGATGCCAATACCATATTCATTCCTGAAGGCTTTTCAGTAGGATGGGTGCTTTAGGAAGGTCCTGCTGCTGTGGAAGCTTGAGGGATGAGAGGGGAGAGAAGACTGCAGGAAGGGCATGTGGCTGAGCCTTCTGGCTGCCTTGCTCTGTGAGTTCAGGACCTCGGCTAGAGTGGCCTGGCAGAGTAGTTTTCTGGAAGGAATCGCCAAGATTTAGTGACTGGGTAGTAGAGAATCATTGATACAGCACATACCTACCGAGCCCTTCCTATATGCCAAGTCCCGAACTAGACTTGGGGATACATCAGTGAAATAACAGATAAATCCTTGCCCTGGGGCAGCCTGCAGTCTAGTGAGGATTGGAGTTTTGTGGCCAACAAAGTGCTGTTACTGTGCATTCAAGAGGAAATTCAGGTGAACCCTGTTGAATGCGGGAGATCGGATCAATGTCGGAAATGAGGCCAAGAAGGCCAAGCAGGTGGAAACAGGCACGCACACATGCCCTGCTGCATCTGTTTCCATTCTTCTTGAAGGTTCAGCCCACAAGACAGTTTGTCTACGTCAGTCAACGTCAGCCAGCCGGGGAAGGCATCTTGCCATGCGTTTGCTGCGCGTTGCCACTGTCCTTGCCTCGCTGGCTGTGGAGGCCTCCTACATGACCCTGGCTCCACTCCGTGTCCCCTGCACCCTTGCAGACCCTTTGTTGGTGCCCACATCATCTTCTTAAAGCACTTCACATCGCTCTGTGACTTCTACACCTCCCTGCTGCCTTTCTGACTTGGGCGGACTATTTAGCATAGCAAGTGAGGACTTTCATGATCTGAAGCCAACGCGCCCTCTTTATTCCTCATTCCTGGCTTTCCACCCAAAACATAGCATGTGTATGTTCCCTAAACTGCCTTGCACTTGGACGTGATGTGTTTACTTGGGGTGTTTTCTCTCTTTTTGAATGCCCCCTGCCACCACTTCCCTGCACACTCCCCTCAAGGCATTTTCTATGAATTCCAGTTGAAATGCTATTTTTTTGATTAATCCTTTCCCTGGCCTAATCCCAGACTTACTGAGTTAGAATCTCAGAGGACTGGAAATATGTATCGTTTATGGAATCTTGTCCATAGTAGGCACTTTATATATGTTGGAGTTGAAATAGATAATGTATATTTACTCCACAAGGGGCTAGTTGATACCTAGATCATTGGCTAAAATGGGAAGCTAGCATGACCTAGATATTAGAACTTAACAAAGCACACACAACAAATAATAAAAGCTCAAACTATAGGCTAACGTTGGTTAGGAATGAAGATGTGAAAATCTTAAATGAAATATTAGAATGTCTAATTTAACAGCATTAAAGAATAATTGATCACGGTTGGATAGTGTGTTTGTCCTGGGAATTAAATCCATTAACACATCATATTGATTGAACAAAAGAGAGAAACCCCGTAGCACCATAGAGGTTCAATGCGCAGTCCACAACATCCAAGCCATGATGCTCTTAATCTCATAATAAATCATGAAGAGTCTGGTACTTCTTAAACAAGAGAAGGAATATCTTTTACAAACCAATAGCCAACAGTAAACTTAATGGTGAAATAGTAGGGATTCCTATTAAAACCAACAGCAAATAAAACATGTGCACATTTGTGACTGATAAGGTTGTTAAGAAGAGACCAGCTAATACTGTCTGGGGAGTGAAGCTCGCATTCTCCTACCTGCTTTTAGAGATAGCAATCCATACAATGTCTTGGGAAATCAATTAGGTTGTCTGTTTCACGAATTATACAAATATTTATACCCTCTGACTCAGACATTGACGTCTGCGAAATTCTCCTAAGGAAATAGGAAAGTTGACAGAAATGTGAATAAGTACTCATAATATTTAGAAGAATTGGAAATGACAACAATCTATTTTTTTTTTTTAATTTTTATTTTGTCAATATACAATGTATATGATTATTATGGCCCTTCACCGACGAAATGACAACAATCTAAATGCTCCACGATGGGGAAATTGTTAAGACTCATGGGGTATCCTATCCCTACAGTGGAATCTAGTCATCAGGAACTTTATGGGTGTTGATACCATGAGAATGCTCTTATGTTGAATGAGAATGACACAAATTGTATTAAACATTCCTTCGACTGTATAAATTCCTCTGTTTCTTAGTGGAAGGGTTAGAAGTCACTTTTCTTTTTCTTTGGTTGAGTTTCTAAATATTTGAAATGGTTTCCAATGAGTTTCATTTTATTATTGGGGAAGCTTCCATAATTATGTTCTTTCCTCCCATGTCTCCACAATTATACCGTCCTCCCAAAATTTATTTATTTATTTATTTATTTTAAAAGTTTTATTTTATTTTGTCAATATACAATGTGGTTGATTATTGTAGCCCATTACCGAACCAAAATTTAAATAGTTGTATTTTCTGACTTTCAAATTGAGTATAGAGAGGCTTATCATGAAAACAACATGAGATTTTTTAAATGTTCTATTTTACTGAACATTTTTATTTCTTCATTTTGATGGGACATATATCCATATGGTTCAAAAATCAAAATGTACAGTAAGGTGGCAAGTGAAAAGTGGCTCTCCCATTCCTGCATCCATCTTTCCAGTCCGAACCCGTGGCCTTGGTGTTATCAGCACCGCACTCTCCCGAGTGAGCCACGGGCTGGCCCCACTCGCAGAGATTTTTAAAAGCTCATGTTCAGGCAAATTTGAATGTACATCCTCCCCTCATCCTGCCCTCCAAATCACTATGTACTACTTATTCACCTTGTGCCTGGCCCCACTTGGCCACCCCGACCCCACCTTGTTATAGATCCTACACCAACCAGGGCTTCCCTCTCTCAGAGATCAAAGGCCCCAGAGATGAGCCTTGACGGTGTCTGTCCAGCCTGTGCACAGACCCCCCTTCCTGGCAGGCAGACAAGGTGGAAGTGTGGATGTGTGCTCTGCTGCCCACCTCGGGGGTCTTCAAGCTACGAGGTCAAGTGACAGCAGCCAGCTTGACCGCCATACCCAGCATACACTTCTCAGTTCATTTGGTTAAAAAAAAAAAAATCGAGTCAAAGGCAGTAAGTACTTTGCAGGCAGTGACTCAGCTGGAGGGTAGGGTCATACAGCAGAATCTCTGGGAAGACTTTGTAGTTTGAAAATCGCTCAGTATTATGATTTTCTCTATTTTGAAAGTGGAAATTGTAAAGTAAGGCAAATCATAACTAAAGCCAAAATGTTTCATTATTTTAGTTATACTAAGTTTCCATTTATATTGTCAGAGCTAGAGCTCAGACCCTTCAAACCCATTGTACAGACTAGGTCACCAGACCCCTCACACGCCAGGCTGGGTCCCCAAACCCCTCATATGCAGGCATACGACATGAGCTCAGTCCTCAGCTTCCTCAGCAGTAGCAGCTTACAGGTCTGACAGCTTACAGGTCCGGCGGTGGCAGTGGCCTTGCAGAGGGTCCCGGGGCACTAGCACCAGCAACCTCCAGCAGCAGTAGTGGCCTGTGGCCCATGGCCCCACCCCTGGGGGCATCCCGAGGGTAGGAGGCACTGTGGATCAGAGCCACTCATCCTTTGTACTCAAGTCCATAACCCAGGACACCTGGGTGCACATGCGCACTTACACTAGACAATAACCAAGGAACACCTGGGCACACGTGCCTATTTACATCAAATGCTCAGCAAGATTCTGAACATCTGAGGAGCCCTGACCATTCCCCTATATTTTCCCAACAGAAATGATCTCATATCTTTCTGATGTCAACCACAGAGAGTAAAATGTGGCAATTTTGGCTCTAGAGCATGAGCTAAAAATAAAAACACGGAGGAACATTGTTCAAAGATATGTGATATTGCCCCCAAGGAGGTCACAACTGGTTTTTTGGTGGGTAGCATGGTGGTGGTGGTGGTGGGGGGTGGGACAAAAAAAAAAGTCTTCCACCGTGTCTAAATCCCAGATACACATTCAGTACATAAACAGATGTACACAATCTACCTGTGGAATGGTAATTTCACTTGAGGGGTGATTAGAAAAAATGTTTTAACAGGGCTCCTTAGGAGGACGATAATGAAAAAAAAAAAAAGGTTGAGAGAGACTGTTCAAAGGGAATGGGACCCAGTCCTGATGCTTTGTGGGTATTTTTGAGGGGAGGTGAGTTGTGGTGAGGATGCAGGGAAAATAAAGACCTAGCTTCTAGGGTACATCCATGGGGGGCTGTTTGGGCCAACTTGAGCCGTTAGTAACTTGGACTAACTTGAACTTTAACTAGAGGTAGAGAAAGTTACTCTCCTTCCTCTGTGCTTCCCCCTTCCCCATTCCCCACTCCCCTACCCCCCAGCTGGACTCAACAGGTGGAACTCAAGGGCCAACTGTTTTCTCAGATCCCGAGAGCCCACAGTGCAGGATGCCAGAGCTGAGAGGGCCGCATGTCTTCCTGTCACCTTTTATTTTACACATTATATACCAGAACTGAGCTTTAGGCTGGTAGACCTGAGGCCACCCCCTCAGTGATGAGCAGGACCCACTTTTGGTCCTGTGTTCCTTCAGTCCCTTCGAGGGTCATTCATTCAAGAAGCACAGCGAGGGCTGGAAGATGACAAGTGACTGGAAGTGACTGGAGCAAGGGCTCCAGACAAGTGACTGTTTGCTGAAGTCTGTTTCTCACTAGCCATTGAATAGCATGAAATAAGTGTTGGAATTGGAAATGACGGAAGTACTGGGGAGGGAGACCAAGGAACAAGGTTATTCTGGTGGGAAAGTGGAGGGAAGGAGTTGGTTTGGCACTTTAGGACTCATTCCAAGTCTCAGATGTCATCTCTGTAGTCTTGGCCAGGATAACGCAGCTATTCCGGGCCTTTTTTTTTTTTTTAAATCTATAAAATTTGATGAACTGGACTAAGGTTACTTTCAAATCTATTAAGTTATGAGGGTCAGTAATTGACAAGGTGAGACATATCTAAGAATTTCTTTATTAATAATTGGACCTCACAGCCAGATCATTTAATTGCCAAGAATTAAACCGAGACATCAGGGGATCCTCACAGGACAGGGCCACATCCCAGGTGCTGTTGTTTCAGTGCTCAGGAGACTTTTGTTTCCTCCTTCACTGGGAAATCTTTTTTATGAACACTTGGAATTCTTCGAAACTAACTTCCCCATCTCCATTCTTGTCCAGTTCTTTAAAGAGGTCGTCTATGGTGCTTGAACTCTGTTTTTAGACAAAAATGATGGGACAGGGGAGGGAGAAAAAAATGAGTCAGTTATTGCTACACATTCTCCAAAATTAGAGGCCACTGGGTCTGCATTCCAGGAGGGCAGCCTGAGTGTCCAGTTGCATGCTCCTGGTAGTTAGAGGTGGGAAACCAGCTTTCCCTTTAGTTTTGTTCATGTCACAGAACTGGCTTCCTTTTTTTTTTTTTTTTTTACTATATTATACATTTATTATTTTAATATTGATAATGTGTCTTTAAATATAATTGGTTTCTTATGTGATCTTATGCCTTTGTACTTATACCTCTAAAAACATTCTTCTGAGAAGGGGTCTCTGCACTTCACCCGACTGCCATGGCCCACAAATAGTTGGGGATCCCTGCCCCAAGGTTTTCCTGGGAGCTGGTATTGTCTCCAGTCCCAAGGCTGGGGCTGGCATATAACAAGAGGCCTCATGTAGTGAGGGCTCACCCCAGGCCAGCACTGTGCCAAGGCCTTTAGGTAGCCTGTGTAATCCAGCCACTCCTGGGGGAGATCGCTCTTCAGGTGAGGAAGCTGAGGCTCAGAGACAGCAGGTAACTTACTCCAGGGCACAGCTGGTTAGCATGGGCTTGGGGTTCAAACATTGACTCCAGAGCCCACCCCCTAAACTAGTAATTTTTTATCCACTGACCCCCACCCTGCTCCTTGGTTGTGAGCCCCCACTTGTCCTTGTTGGAGTTGGAGTTGGGCTCAGTCTCTTTCCCCACTGAGATGACTTGCAGTAGTCCCTGTACCTGTTACCATGGCCCCCCTTGAATAAGTCTGCCTCATCATCTTTAACAGGTGTCATGAGTAATTTTTTCTTTAACAAAAAGAAAAGTATATAAGAGCGAAGAGAATCAGCCTTTCCCTGCTTCCTAATGCCTCTAGATGCATTTCAATTTTGACAACTCTGGGACGGTTTTGATATGCAATTTTACGGCCAAAGAAATTCAGTCCTTTCTTGAATTTTTAGAAATGCATGGTTGCCTCATTAACACAAATTGAAGTGCTTAACACAAATTAACACAAATTTAAATGCTTTTGAAATATAAATGGGTGCCTGACAGGGCAATTTGTCAACACAGTGGGTTTTCTTAACAGACTTGCAAGTAGGTGTTGGTCTTGTTGAGGGATCCTACTTGTTCGTCCAAGGCCAACTAACGTTATTTTGCAGTGCTCTCTGTTTTTCTAAAGCCTGGCACAAAGGTACTAAATTCAGGCTGAAGGCCTTAGTGGGTTTGCGTGGCAACCTGCGGGTCTTCCAGGCATAGCTTGGCACAAGCATGTGATCACTGCTTCCGTTGATCGAGGCTAGTCCTGCAGAGTTCTGTGCTGAGGCTGTGGGAGGGACTGGCTCTGCTTTCTAGCAGCTGGCCTTCTGAAGTGTGGCCTGATTTGAGGGGAAGGAAACCCACATTCACGTGCCCTCCCCCAGGCGACGTCCCCCACGGAGCTCTAGCGGGGGTCTTCCCTCCTCCCCGCCGCCCCCTGCTAGGTCCGTTAGGCGGGCTCTGCACATGTGTACTCACTTTGAGTAAATTGGGGAATTCAGCCTTTATCAACAGATGCAGCTCCTTCTTTGACAACTGGTCCGGATCACCTTCTTTGGCTGCATATTTCTGAAAAATGCTCTTCAGTTCTTCGGCAGACTTCTTAGCACTCATTCTGGTGTTCTGTAAATAGGGAAGAAAATGAACTGGCCAAGAAGCTGAAGTGGACTCTTAGGTTGAGGGTTGTCAACAGGACGTTAGTGTCATTGGGCCTTTTCTTTGGCATAGATGGGGGAGAATTAGGAAAAGGGAGGGGAGGAGGAGGAGAGGGTCAGGGGTGGGAATGACACCAGTAATTGCCAATGCGTTTTAGAAATCATCACCTTACGCAGTATGTTACGTATCTGTCCTTAGAGTACATCTCTTAGGAGACAGTCCCTGGAGCCAAACATTTCTATTAGTAATTAATGACCTTTTTCACTTTCTATGGATGGCTCTGCACTCTGTAGGCTGTGATCTTGAAGAGTACCTGACCACAGCCTCTAGCTTCTGAGTCACAGGTAACATCTTTAGATGGCATAGACCTACCTTCTCTCCAGACCGTTCGTTGTCTTTCACACTGTTCTGAAAGGAAGCAGAGTGTTAATGTAAGCAGAAGGAGCTCTAGGTAGTCCTGAAATCACACTGACCTGGTCGCCCAACACTGAGGCAGCTAGAAGAATGAAATAGGATCGTGAAGAGCTGAGCAGAAAGAATCATGGGACTTTTATAGTCTTTACCACCACACCACCCTGATTATGAAATTTTCCTTTTGTTTGCCATTTAAGGGTAATTATTAATAGTTTTTGAAACCCAAGTTTAAGACTGCGTGAACCTCATAATTAAGGGCAAGGCCAATAAAGAGCCACCTCAAGAGTTGCTTAATGGTTCAGAGTCCCAAGGGTAAGCTTGGGTTTTTTCTCACAGTTCACCTTTTGGAAAGCTTCAATATGGAGAATCGTTTTCAATTCAGTTGTATATTTAGGCTTGCAAAAATAACTTTCTTCATATTCAGAAAAAAATGCTGTCACAGAAGGACAATGTTACTCAGTTATAAAAATTGCAGTGTGGCCATTGAAGTCCTTCTAATGTTTTGTATGGATTAAGAGCTTAAATATTTGAATGTATGCATGAATGAAATGAATGGGTGGATGAATGGATCGCTTCAGAAGCAGGTTTAAGAAGTGGGAGGAAGATATACAATAATTTGTGGTTTTATTTGGCAAAGCAAGATTACTGAGTAATGTGGTCATTTTTTCAACTTTTTCATTATTTTTTCCATGCGTGTTTTTAATTTCTCATTGTTCTTTTCCTTACCAAATATATGAGGGTACTTCAAAAAGTTCATGGAAAAATGGAGTTAAAAGTTAATAAGAATCTTTCCATAAACTTTTTGAAACACTTGACTTACTCTTATTCAATTGGAAATACTTCAAACTTTTTGGGACGGCCGGGATTTAAAATTGGGGACTAAATTAATTTCTATTGGAAAGATTTCAGTGGAGTACTAGGACATTTTCAGGAAACATTGATTCAATGCTGATTGTAATTCACAGGAAGGGGTTCCAGATCGACTTTAAATGCACTTAAGAGCTTTTAAACAGTTGCACACTTCCACACTTGTAGAATTTTCCCTGACCCTATATTGTATCACCTACGAATTGAGGACTGAACTATAGGATTGTATTTCTCCCTGATGCTTTTCAGGTCTAGAATTCTAGGGCCTTATTTACATTGGAGAACAAATGGGAAATCTTACAGAGTTCCTGAAAAGCTTCCTGCCAATCCTGAGTATTTATCATGTGTGGTTTTGCTCTCTTGTATATGTTATTCTTGTTTTTATTACAGATTATTTGACTTTGGTATGTACCTGTATAGAATGTGTATTAACTCACTGGTTGGGGTAAAGACGGACATTTTGGTTTTAGTTGTAACATTGTACACAAAAATGTTCTGATTTTGGTAAGGCATTTTAATCAAGACTTTAGAAAATTTTCAGCGTTTTTACACGTAGGTTCTTGTTTTCCTGGGAGGAAGTAGGCTTTGTGAATAATCATAAGAATTATCTTTTTTTCCAACATCTTTTAAAAAAGATTTCAAATGTAGAAAAGTGGCAAGAATAGTACAATAAATACCAATCTACCTTTTGATCGCTAACATTTCCACATTTGCTTTCTCTTTCTCTGGACAAACACCCCCTATGCCCCCCCGAACCATTTGAAAATCAGTGTGTACATCCAGACCCTTTCCCCCTAAGACTTGAGCATTTGTCTCCTAAGGACAAGGATATTCTTCTACATAACCACAATGCCATTGTCACAGTCCATATTTAAATCTCCCCAATTGTTGAAATAGCATCTTAAATCATCTGTTCTCTCAAATTACCACTTGTGAGCTAAAATCGATGGGGTGGTTATTATATTTCTTGCATCTATATTGAAGAAATGGTTTAACAACTATAAATAATCTTGACTATATATTATACAGATAACATGTTCTATATAACACATATACAGCACATGGAATATATAGTATATGTTATTGCATGTGTGCATGTATAGGTATATATAAAAGTTATCTCTAAGAAAAACTTTGGAGCAGCATTGGTTAACAGTCTTTTAGGCTACGAATCTCTGGTTTTAAGGGGAGTCCTCTGATTAACGGGCCCAATGCTGCCTGTTGTCAGAACTTATTCTTTTAGCAAATGCTAACGGAACTTGAAAAACAACCTGTGGGGCTTCTCAGATTTTCACTTGACTACCTCCACCAGTAGCATCTTTTATGTCTTATTTTTCTCTTTACCCATAGACTTAAAAGCGTGGGGGTAAACCTGTAGCCAGAAATGCAAAATCCATCAATAGATATTCTCATGAAACATTAACTAAAAATATGTGGAGACAAGCAATAAATACAGGGCGTGTTCACAAGAGTGCATTTTGAAACTAGAGAAGGGGGAGAAAATGACAGACACAAGGTTGGTAATGGAAAAGTGGAGAGACAAAGGTTACTTATCACCTTGTCGTTCAATTGCTTGATCTTTGGACAGACTTAAATTTTTTTTTTTTTGGAAAACTAAGAGTAACTTAGTTTAAAAGCTCTGGGCACCATGGGCTTCCATGGCCATGTTATTCTGCTCAAAGTCAACAGCACTGAGTGCCTCGAAAAGCCACTTCAGGAAGAGGGTAGGGTGTTAGTAGCCAGTCTCTGCAAAACAAAATAGGTGTGAAATGCTATCCATGGGTTCTTGTTATCTTTGATTCCACAGTTTAAAAGAGACCCTTAATACTAAATGCAGCTGTCCATAAAAGGGACGGCTTACCTGTTCCCTTACGTGGTGCCTGCCTTTCCTGGACCCTCAGAAAAAGTTTGCTTTCTTTTCTACTTCCAGCCTTTGCCTGGGCTGTGAGTCTCACTGTCTTCTGGGCCAGCCTGTGCTTGCCCTCAGTGGTTGAGTTCCCAGAGGCCTCCTGATCATAGCCGTTTTTCCCATGTACTGTCCTAGGCAATTCACTCCTACAACCTCATGAAATCCTTTTAGCAACCCTATCAAGTACATGCTTTAGTACCCCTGGTCTACAAAGACATCCAAGGACGTGCTCAAGGTCACAGTGCTGATCAGTAGTAGAGCTGGGATTCAAATTCAGGCCCAGCTTCCACCCTCAACCTCCTGCCATGTGCCCCCTCCCGAGCAGAGCTTCTCTGAGGAGACCTGTTCTGTGTTAGTGTTAGGCCCGGAGGTAGGACTTATACATAAGTGTTATATTTATATCAGGAGGTATAAGAATTTTCTTTTCCTGATGGAAGTGATATAGGCCTTTGTCATAGTCCATTTTTGTGCTGTTATAACAGAATACCTGAGACTAGGTAATTTAAAAGAACAGAAATTTATTGGCTCACAGTTCTAGAGGCTGGGAAGTCCAAGATCAAGGTACTGATATGTGGTGAGGCCCTTCTTGTTGTGTCATTACATGAAAGAAGCCATCACATGGGTGAGAGAGAGAGGGAAGGGGGCCAAACTCATCCTTTATAAAGAAACCACTCCTGACATAAGCTCACTCCTGAGGTAATGGCATTAATCGATTCGTGAGGGCAGAGCCCTCATGATATAATCACCTCTTCAAGGTCCCATCTCTCTACACTGTTGCATTGGGGATTAAGTGTCTAACACAGGAACTTTGAGGGACACATTCAAACTATAACAGCCTTCTTTCACTGGTGGGGAAAAAAACACCATTTTCAAAGATCAGAAAACATATACATACTTATAGGACTGCTAAGTGGGAGCATTGTAGATCCCGTGCTCCCACTGCTCTGTGACACATCGGGGCATGTTGGGAAGCCAGATATGGAAAGTAAAGGTCCTGTTTCAGATTAGAGGCAGGACTGTGCACAGCATGTACTCAACTTCTGAGCAGGGCACTGTTCTTCCCCTCCTGTCTGCTGCTTGGGACAATCCATGAGTGTCTCAGAACCCCCCCCCCCCCCCCCCCCCCCCCCCCACCCCCCCATCCCCCC
>NW_007726521.1:627409-672561 GCF_000696425.1 Galeopterus variegatus
CCCCCCCCCCCCCCCCCCCCCCCCCCCCACTTGGCTAATCTCAGGCCTACCAACCTGTCCCTTAGTCTCCTCTGTTAGTTTTTGTTAAACTTAAAAACACAGGGAGATTTCATTATTGAGCACATAATCTGTGCCAAAATCTGGTGGAGACAGAGAAGAAAAAGATCTAGCCCTTGTGCTTGTTGAGCCCACACTTTAGCTTATGAGAGATGTATTTACGAAATGATGGAGAAGATTAAAGCTGCATGCAGTAAAGGACTGTATTAGGTTCCTATTGCTGCTGTAACTAATGACCATGAGCTCAGTGGCTTGAAACAGCACAAATTTCTTCTCTTACAGTCCTGGAGGTCAGAAGTAGGTCAGCAGGGCTGTGTTCCTTCTGGAGGCTCTAGGAAAGAATCCGTTTCCTTGCTTTTTCCAGCTTCCAGAGGTCACCTGCTCATGGCCCCTTCCTCCATCTTCAAAGCCAGTAGCGTAGCAACTTCCAATCTCTCTCTCAGATCTCCGCTTCCTGGTCACATCTCCTTCTGTGACTCTGGCCCTCCTACTCTCCCTCTTTTAAGGGCCCTGTGGTTACATGGGGCCCACCCAGAGAACCTAGGATAATCTTACCATCTTAAGAGCCTTAACTTGATCACACCTGCAAAGTCCCTTTTGCCATGTAAGGTCACAGATTCATAGGTTCTGGGGACTAGGACATGGACCTCTTTGAAGGGGTATTATTCAGCCTCCTATGAGGACTAACTGAAAATTAATGAACAATGTACAGGTTATTTATTTGGTAGGGTGAATGTAACTATGGTATTAATTATGGGGTAATAAGGAGAACTGGCAGATGCCCCTAAAGCATGAGCCTGCATGGAATGGTGGGGAGGAGGAGTCTTAGGAAAAGTATTGAAGAAGGTTGGGCGTGGTGGGGTGGTGGGATGGGGGACAGATGAGCCATCGGTGATGCAGCCATGTAGCTGAGGTGGAAACCATGGGTTAGCATGTAAGGCGAGAGCACAGCTAGATGGGCTCCTGCAGGAGGTGGGGCCCGAGTGCCGCCCAGAAGAGTTGAGATTGGATCTGCAATGACAGAGGTCGCTGGAGCTAGCAGCATGCCACCACATAGGTAGCATGATATTAACATAAAACCGATTCATACTTTATGTACAACTTGAGTGTGACTCCTAAGGAATCAAAATCAGAGTCAGGCTTGAAAAAAAAAATGAACAGAAAAACCTAACAGACTGCAGGAAAGGAACGGTTAGGGAATCTTTGTAAAGAGTACTTGAAGAACACACTAGAAGGTCTGAGAGCATCACTGTGTGTGTTGTCTGAAAGACTGGACATGGTCTGCTGGGCGTAGACTTTCTCATTGTCCCCATGTGAACTCTCCAAAGACAAGGAACGTGAGGGAAGCTGGCTTTCCAGGGCTCGATCAGGTGGGTCCCATACACACTGCCGTTCAGGAGAACCTGCCTTTCCTAGACTTTGATGTTTAAGGAGCCCGGGATGCTTGAACCTATTACGCTCTTAAGTCTTGAACAAGTTAAGAATTGAACCCATTAGACTTTTATCACGGGCTGCGGACAACATCGGTAAAGGTTAATTAGTGCCATAGATATCCTTATGTGGTGCTTTTACATTTCTTAAAGCTTTATCACTGAACGATCCTTTTTTTTTTCCTATGCTGTGTGGCTCAGTTCCAAGAAAGGACAGATCTGGGGATCAGATGACAAGCAGTATTTAGGCCAAATTAGAGGGGCTAAGGCAATCCATTTGCAGTGGAAGAAGTGTTTTCCTTTTAGATGCAAAATCTGGGGGTATTTTGGAAATGTTGAGAGTAAATCTAGAGCACATTTGAGGGTCTTTTCTTTAACCACCCCGGTAATGATAAAATAGATATGTTTTTAAACTGTGGTGTTCTCCTGTCTCAGGCTTTTTTGTGGAAAGGACTCAAGAAACAAAGACCTCTTTGTTAGTTTTTATTGCTGAATCAGGTTGCTTATAACCCAAGAGGCAGTCAGTAGAGCTTGTAGGGTTGCCTGACAACTCTGCAGGGCAACTGGTTGTGCCAGGCGTGGGCAGAAAGGCACGGTTCTCTGCCTGGCCTCAGCCTTCCCCTTCCTGAGTGTTTGGGTTCCACCAGCTTGTGCCTGGCCCATGTCCTTCTTTGCCTGGGTGTGCGAAGGGTGTCCCGGATGAGGTCTCCTAAGCCAGGCCCAGAGAGAGCCCTTCTCCACCCTCCCTCCATCAGCCACTTTCCTGCCAGTTCGCTCTGCTTTTCTCCTTTTGCTGAGGTTCAGGGCATCATTTGGAGTTGGAGATCTATTTCCATCTGCTCACCCTCCTCTTCTCTAACACACTTTGCGTTCTCCACTGCTTCCTATGCCAGCACGTTTTGATCAGAGGATCACCGTGGATGCTATATCTTGGGATTTCTTTCTGTGCTATCATTTCAGAATAAGGTAGTATTTATGACTTCTGAAAACGGCAGGGATTATGTGAACTAATCCCTAGCTTAAGGCCTAAATAGTACATTTCACTTTTTGTGCCTTAAACTTGTATTTTCATTAAAATAATACCATGTACAAAGTTTAAAAATCCAACAGTTCTGAAAAGCCTATAATGAAAAAGTCAGTAATCCTCAGCCCCTCTCAATTCCCCTTAATTCTTCTAGCTGTTTCTCCTGGTATTTATGTCCATGTTTCTAAATAATATTGTCATATTGCTCTTTCAGGAATTTTTAGACTTCCCCCTGTGTTGGAGTATTTTCAAAATGTCCTTAGATAGTCCTGGGTCCACCGCATTTTCCTCCTCTCCCTTCCCACCCCCACACTTTGTTTTTATATTTATTTATTTTTTGGTGGCTTGCTGGTGTGGGGATTGGAACCCTTGACCTTGGTGTTATCAGCACTGTGCTCTAACCAGGTGAGCTAACTGCCTCGCCATCCACCCCCACACTTTAATTTTGGAAATGTTTTCTGGTCTTGAGGTGTCTGTCCATTTCGTCCCAAGTAAGCAGTAAGGTAGCTTTCCTATTCTTAGTCGGGTAATTTTTCTCTAGTCTCAATGGTTCATACCAGAACATTTCTTGAACACCAAACTCACCAATAACTGAACAAACTACATTCAAAGACTCTTCCTGGGTAGTTGGACACAACACAGCAAGGGTGGACTGAAGGGTCACAGGCCACTTCTGTCAAGAAATTGGGGGAGTTTACTGCTGTGGTCTGCGTACATGGTTCGGTTTTTCTTCAACTTAAATGGAAATTGAGGCTCTGAATGCACTTAGGACTTCTTATGAGTCTGGGGCAAGTAGTGCATCTAACCTGCCCTTTCCCAGAGAACACATAGACAGGCCGGGCATTTATAATCAGCTCAACTTTGTGAACTGGAAGCTAATGCCCTTTCTACCTTACCCCAGTGATACTTAACCTAGCCATAATTAGCCAGCCCAAGAAGACAGGGAAGAGATGCCAAGGCCAAGAGCACTTCAGAACTGAGCACTCCATCCAACAAGGGACGGAATCAGATTTTTTTCTCTGTCCCTTACCCAAAGTGACTCTTGGAGTGTGCTTGGGATACAGGGTTCTGATGGTTCTGAAAGTTCTTCTTGGGCACTGATAAGATAGAAAATTTTTAGCTCAGGAAGTTCCAGTTGTGAAAGATTCCTGTAGAGCAGTATGTGGCCACATATGGAAGAAAACAACACAAAAGGAAAGAAAGGTTTCATGAGAGCAGAGCCCTAGCATGTCCACTAGGATGGGTTGGCTCACTCAACTGTAGTCTAATGACTTTAAAAGAAAGCACTTGCCAGACACAAACAGAGAAGGGTGGTGACAGCAAGAGCCTCATTCTGCGAGGGCATAGATAGGGGACCCTGACCAGGCTATGGCTCCTGGAGAAGCTGACATTGGGTAGCTGAACTGAGCTCTCAGAGCAAAGGATGGTTTCATGTAGGAAAAGACAGTGGGGAGCTGGAGGGAGGTGTTCTAGGCAGAGGGCACAGCATGTGCCAAGTCCCTGTGGTGGGAGGAAGGAAGATGCACTTGAGGAACTGAAGGAAGGCTGTGGGGACCAGTGCTCAGGGTGAGAGGGGGAGGGAATGGGAGATGAGGCTGGAGGGGCAGGCTGGGCTGACACCACGCGGTCAAGGGTTTTGAGCACGCTGAGATTTGCCGTGTGAATGGGTCACCCGCCTGCAGTGTGTGCGAGGTGGGCTGGGGCCACGTGGATGCTGGGTGGCCAGTCGGAGCTGGAAGAGGGGCTGGGGAGAGGTGGATGGATGCTGGAAGGCCGGAGGGGGTTAAGTGGACAGGACTTGACAGATTGGGCATGAGAAAGAGGGAGTGATCAAGAGTACTGCTTAGGTTTGTGACCTACAGAATGTGCTAGAAAGGATGGTATTACTTTCTCTTTTTTTAAAGGGACCCTTCTAATGGTTTTCTGTAAATAAGTACTTTCGGTGTACTTTTCCACAAGGACTGACAGATTTGCTTATGAACACTCTTTAGGGAAGAGGGTTATCATAGGAGAGCCATGAATACCGAAGTAGGAGGCCCCAGAAGTCCAGAACTTGAAGTATAAACATTGCTTGGAACTGACAGTTTGAGTGATGACAGGAGGAAGGTCATAAAAACGCTCCTGATAAATTTTTTACGAGTGATTTGAATGAAAGATGAAAAGCGGAGATGAAAAGAAAGCACAGCATGAGGAGGGTGGAAAGCACTGGAACAGGAACAGTGGGAGGGCTGATCAGATGTCACTGTTCAGGGGACGTGCTTACTCAGTGATCGTTCCTCTAAAAGCAAAGCGTGAAATCTGGGAAATTACCTTTTTACAAGATGGCAAAACCCGACTTGTTTTGTTTCCTAAGGTGATTGATACGGCCGAGCACAGCCCTGGCGGTTTGGGAGGAACAATGAGGCTGGGAATGAGAAGAACTGTTTTCAAAACTGAAAATTCGATACTAAGTAAGTTTCCCAGATCGTTTGTTTTACAAGACGTTGAGCGTCGTTCATGTGACTGTGCAGAGCCCCAGCTCTCTTGGGGGAGGCTCCCCCTGTCCCCTCCAGCAGCTCTGACTCTTCTTGTCACCTTTCCCTGGCCCCGCTGACCCTCTGCCTTGGGCGTTCCTCTCCCTGGAAAGTTCTCCTTGGAGAGAGCCTCGGTGCAATGCAATTGAATGCCCCTTCTCACCTAATCTGCACGACACCTTGTTCAGTGGGCTGTTTTGTGAGTTACTGATGCCCCTGGAGATGAACAGAAACTGGGAAGAAGAGCCCCGATTCACACTCAATGCTTTGGAATCGGTGGATTTCTCCACTCCATTGAAACCAGCTCTTATTTCATTGTTTCATGTCTGTTTGACTGGTCTTAGCCCCCTAGGGTCTCACAACAGGTGGGCAGAGTGTGATCCAAGGGGAAGGGCAAGGTGCTAAAGGGGCTGGAGGAGAGGGGACCCCAGGCATCTTGGGTGTCCAGCAGCATTCCCAAGAAGTTTTAAGGATCCCTTAGAAAATACCTTCTGAACTCAAGGAAGAGTAAGACCAGAAATATGAGTTTCTCCTTTAAGGTTGAATATAAAGCTTCTAAGGAATATCAAGCTTCCTAGCAAGAATGAAATTTTGAAAGGAAAAGTTTCCAAATGAACACATTTCCCTTGAGGGAAGGAAGGGAAGAAAAAAAAAACCATTTCCCTCCTTTCTCTGGGAAAGAAGCCATCGTTTTCTAAGTGTCTGACATTTTTCTTTATAAACATAAGACTTTTTTTTCTCTTCGTGGATGTTAGCAATTGTTTGGCTTTCAGATATTTTCAAATACTTTGAAACTTTGTCAAATAATTGCTTAAGAGACAAAAAATGGTTAGGGAAAAAATTAATGCTTTAAAAAACTACCTACTGTAAAAGATTCAGTGATAATCATACTAAGCTTTAAAAGAGCATTGTCCTCAATATATTTAAAAACTTGATGGAAATAAGACTGATTTCAGATTTGCTTTTCTTTATGATAGATGTAAAAATAATGTTAATGATTTCTATGGATCTTAAACACAGCACTAAAGCTTGTTTTGAAAAAGTTTTTAAACAGTTTTATTGAGATAATTCACATACCATACAATTCATTTGTTGGTAGTATAAGGTTCACTGGTATTTATAGTATTCACAGAGTGGTTCAACCATCACCACAGTTAATTTTACAATGTTTCATTTCTGCAAACAGAAACCCTGTACCCTTTAGCTTTCACTCCCCTCCAATTACCCCAGCCTCTGCCAACCACTAGTCTACTTTTTTTCTATTGATTTGCCTATTCTGGACTTTTAATGTAAATGGAATCATATGATATGTGGTCTTTTGTGTCTGACTTTGTTCGTTTAGCATAATGTTTTCAAGGTATATCTACATTGTAGCATGTATCAGTACTTCATTCCTTCTAACAGCTGAATAATATTCCATTGTATGGATATACCACATTTTGTTTATCTGTTCATCGGCTAATGGACATTTGAGTTGTTTCCAGGCAACAATTTGTTTAATTTTGTTAATTAAATTTAAATTGTGTTTCACAGTTTGCAAAAGGCATGTGATATGTGAGCCTTTGGCCTCAGGAAGCATGAGGTTTTGCCCTCCCACCTGTCAGAGAGGAAACTGTCTCCCACAGGTCTCCAAAAATGGTTATGTCATGACCACTGTACATGGTTCTATTGAGTGTCATAAAAACATAAAAAACAAATAGCACCATAATGTTTTGTGGATGGGCTTTTTGTTTTCCTAGTTGGCATATTTCTTTTGCAGCATTTTTTTTTTACAAGCTGGCACAATCTTTTTGTAGGATTTCCTCTCCCCCCCACCCCCCGTTGGCACATTTATTTTGTAGGGTTTCTTTTCCCAGTCAGCAAGTCTTTGCAAGACTGGTTTGAACAAAATACATTTGCCAGGCCTAGCCCGTGGCGTGCTCAGGAGAGTGCGGCTGCCGCAGTGACGCTCCCGCCGCGGGTTCGGATCCTATATAGGAATGGCCGGTGCGCTCACTGGCTGAGCGCGGTTGCCGGTCACGAAAAAGACAAAAAAAAGAGTGCGGCTGCCGCAGTGACGCCCCCGCCGCGGGTTCGGATCCTATATAGGAATGGCCGGTGCGCTCACTGGCTGAGCGCGGTTGCCGGTCACGAAAAAGACAAAAAAAAAAACAAAAACAAAAAAATTTGCCTACATTGCCTGTGAAAATGATCAATGGTTTTGATAGAAAGCACTTTGATGCTATTCATTTCTATTTAAATTTAATTTATAGGCCAATGCTTACCATGCTTTGGATGAAATGGAAAAACAGGAAAGTCAAGAGTCCTTTAGTAAAAGAGAGTGCCTTGAAATTGCACCAAAGTCTAAAGATATTGATAGATACAATGGCTGGATTACTAGTGTGATTCTAATTTTTGTATTTGAGAGGAATTTCTCTTTTTTTTCCTGAGTCACCTGTTAGTTCCTTAAGGGTTATGAAAACTATGAATTCACTTTTTCTAAAGTGGAGATTATAGGTATAAATTGATTTGGACAGAAGTATTGGTAATCATCATGTCTTCATAAGAAATGTGTTCTCAGAGGCTCCTGTCCTGTGGTCTGTATGTGTGTGTCATCTTCATATGCAAGGCCTTATAAAAGGGCTAATGACAGTGTGTGTGGACTTGTCAAAGCTGGTTCGAGGACCTTTAGAAATCAGATATTTTTCTTTTTTTTTTTTCCTTTTTGTCTTTTTTCGTGACCGGCAACGGATCACAACCCTCGGTGTTGCGCCCGCACCTCGCTCAGGCGGTGAGCGGCTGGTCTGTATGTGGGATCCGAACTCTCGGCGGGAGCGGCACCGCGCTCCCAAGCGGCGCACTGTAGCAGTGCGCCACCGGGCCGGCCCGAAATCAGATATTTTTCTAAACTGTATGTCTACAGCCCTTTACCTAAGTATTAATTGTGTCTCCATGGTCTTTTCCAAACTTTATCTATCATGCTTAGTTTTTGTATAGTTGTTTATGGTAGCATATCTTTTTCATGTCTATTATTTGAACATATAGTATTTGAGTAAAAGATTCATTTCCTATTGATAAACATTTCAGGTTGCATTTTATTAGAAAGACACTGATTCTAGTATCTTGACACATAGTGTTTTGTCTTTTGAATGGTTCCTTAGGATGGATTTCCAGGAGTAGGATTATTAGGTCAAAGGGTATGAACACTTTGGTGACTGATAGTTCTGCCAAATTGTTTGAAAGAAGGGGTAAGACAGTTCATAATGATGTTAATTGTAGTGATCTTTCTGCTTTCCCTCGTCTTTTTGCTAGTACAGTCCTCGCTCAGCCAGTGAGCGGGAACCGGTCTGTATGTGGGATCCGAACCCTCGGCGGGAGCGGCACCGCGCTCCCAAGCGGCGCACTGTAGCAGTGCGCCACCGGGCCGGCCCGAAATCAGATATTTTTCTAAACTGTATGTCTACAGCCCTTTACCTAAGTATTAATTGTGTCTCCATGGTCTTTTCCAAACTTTATCTATCATGCTTAGTTTTTGTATAGTTGTTTATGGTAGCATATCTTTTTCATGTCTATTATTTGAACATATAGTATTTGAGTAAAAGATTCATTTCCTATTGATAAACATTTCAGGTTGCATTTTATTAGAAAGACACTGATTCTAGTATCTTGACACATAGTGTTTTGTCTTTTGAATGGTTCCTTAGGATGGATTTCCAGGAGTAGGATTATTAGGTCAAAGGGTATGAACACTTTGGTGACTGATAGTTCTGCCAAATTGTTTGAAAGAAGGGGTAAGACAGTTCATAATGATGTTAATTGTAGTGATCTTTCTGCTTTCCCTCGTCTTTTTGCTAGTACAGTATTACTATTTTTCTTCTTGCTCTATTAGCAAGAACAAGAAGAACGCTTTATTACTGTACTTTATTTTGCATTTCTTTTCATGGCTACAAAGTGAAAACTCGCCCCCTCCCCCCCAATGTTGATTTACTTGTGCGAATACTGCCCAGGTCTCGAGTCTTCATTAGTACTGAAACATGGGGAGGGGGAGATCTACCTGCCCAAAGTCCATTACCTAAATGGTCTAACCCAGGGGTTGGTAAACCTTTTCAATAAAGAGCCAGATAGTAAATATTTTTGGCTTTACAGCCATTGCAGTGTGAAAGCAGCCATAGGCAGATATGTAAGTGAATGAGCATGGCTGTGTTCCGATAAAACTTTATTTATGGGCCCATGTTAGTTTCTAGTCTTCTACTGAGACACGCTGCCCTGGCTCCACCGTCTCTCCGTTGTAATCACTCTCCAAAATGTAACTCTCGAAACACACATTTGACAACACTGTACCCTTCAGCTCTGTCTATTTTACTGCATGTAAATTATACCTCAATTAAAAAAAACACATTTTATCTGGGAAGTTAGGTGGTAGGACTTGTCTCCTTATAGCAACATTATTAATTGATTGATGATCTCATTAGATGACTTTTGAAAAGCAGAGAGAAATGGCCCAGAGCAGGCGTGTATTAAATGGGGTGCTTTGAACAGTAAGAAATCTAGAATGAAGTGTGGTTAGAGATGGAAAGGGATCAGGCTCAGGTGAGAGGGGAGCTGGGGAAGTGCCAAGGAACTTGGTTATTAAAGGATTTTAAGACTCCAAAAATAAATTACATCATTTTGCTTGGTGGCCCTCAACAGCACAAGAGACGGGAATGTAATAAAACACAAAGGAGTGCAGACAAGGTTCGGAGCTCATTCAGGGGACAGCTGACAACTTGTTTGATGGTGTCTCCAAAATACAACAGGCCCCAGCCTTAATTTGTTTGGTCAAGTCCCAGACATGTTGCCAGACATCAAGGAAGGGAAGCAAGTCCTTTGTCTGTATGGAGTGTGGTTTTCAAACCAAACTGCCATCTACTACAAAGAACATGTAATTTGGACCATTCAGTTAATGTGTTTGAATACTGCATGACCTGGTGTATGGCATTAAGTGGGAATGCCAGCATTAACCTAATTTAACCTAATTTAAAGCTCCTGAGTTCTACATGTCCTCCAAACCAGCACCTTTAGAGGTGGGGAATGTTGGCGGGTGGAAGGGGGCAGAGAAGGCCCAAGGGCTGTAGGAGGCCTAGGAGGGAAAGGGCCTCCCCACGAGTGCTGTGCTGGGCTGCGGGGTGGCTAAAAGTGAGGGGGATGCCACTTCGCCCTCTGTGGGTGTCCAGTCCAATTGAGAATGAAACACAACATATTTGAAGAAATGAGGAACCTGGGACAGTGCGGTTTATACAACTGGAGACCAGGACCTGTGATTTCCTGTCAGAGTTCTGGGAAGATGGCCCTCGTCATCAGGGCAGGTGACAGCCAGAAGAGATCGGGCAGAGCTCTCAGGCTGATGCTGGCGGGAGTGTGACACAAGTCTAGGATGCAGGACGCCAATGAAGCCATCTGGACACGGCTGGTGGAAATTGAATGCTTAGAAAAGAGTTCATTCCTTTCAGGGACCTTTGCATTTCCTTATATTAAGGAGAAGAACTTGACTCTAATGATTGGTTCTGCTTTACTGTGAGAGAAAAAGGTTTTTGTTCTGAAAGAACAGAAGCAAGAGGCCAATTAGGAGGGTATCGAGTGAGTGCCAGTGCTCAGGGTCTAGGTACAATTCATGGCATTGGAAATGCAGAGTGGTTAAATCTAAAACTTCAAAGAGCTGCACGAAATGGAGGTAAGGCAGAGCAAATTTGCAGGGGCTAGAAAATCGCTTTTGCTTTTTTATCTCCTGTCAAAGCATTGATACAGAAAAACAGCTTCTAGTGCCTGGCGTGATTAGCATGTAAGGAAGTTTTAAAAAAACACCACACAGAAAACCATGGCTGGGATAATGAGATGATTTACAAAACAGTTTAAAAGAGGTTGCCAGGGATTTAGGGACCCTGAATGTCCATGCGATGGTCATTTGTAATTTGTGTGCTGAGACACAAATTGGAAAGGAGCGTGGCAGGCCCCAGCTCTCAGTCAGTGGCTGTGCGTAGCTACTTACCCTCACTGCCCCTGCCTCAGTTTCTGCATCTAAAAAAATGGGATAAGAAGAGCAGCTGCCTGTGAGGGTTAAATATGATCGACCTGTGGGTCCTTAGGACAGTGGCAGGCACAGAGAGGGCACTATTCAAGTGTGGCTGTTGTCATAGTAAATGTGGAGGACGATCCTCTCAAAGATCGGGGGAAACTTCGGGTAGTGACCTGGCATTAAGAGTGGGGGTCCCCCTAGGGTAGGGAGCGGAGAAGGGGCTGGCTGGAGGAGAGGGGAGCCGGCATCCCCTTTGTCTTGCAGGTTCTCTTTCTTCCCTCTGTCCTTGTTTCTGTGCTTCCCGCCACCAATATGGACTATCAGAAGAGGACAGAAAATCTAAGATAAGAGGTGCTGAAAACGAGGTGAGAATGCTAAATTGCAAGAAAATGAGATAAAAGCACAAAGACAATGTAACACTACAAGTATTAGCATTTTTAAGCTAAGGTGTTTTATACTAGAAAGTTGAGACAAAAGCAGATCATGAAAATAAAGTTAGGGAAAGGGGAGGAGTTTAGGTTCTTGGTTTTTGTTTTTGTTGGCGGCTGGCAGGTACAGGGATGGAACTTGGACCTTGGTGTTATCAGCACCGCGCTCTCTCTAACTCAGCTAGCTGGCCAACGTTTAGATTCTTAAAATAAATGAGTTGTTTTATAAAAATTGGAGGAATGACATACTAAAAGCCAAAAGCAGTAAATAAAGAAGGAGAAGCTAGTGGCTGGCACTGACCCCACACTTTCCTAGCACCAATAATTAAGATGTTACGGGCATCTTTTCACTTATTCTTCTCAATACCCCCAGGATCCAGCCACCGTTTTGCACAAGAGAAAGAGCAAGGTTTAGTCACTCATCCAAGTCACTTGTTAGAAAGTCACTGAACTGACTCTTGACCACCTCACTATGCCGAATCGCTGGATCTTTGATCAAAGAGGGGATGGAAAACCCCAAACGTCCAGGAACTGAAGGCCACCTCTTGCTGAGAGCACTGAGACAAGGTTCTATAGGTTCCAGGAGGAGTGTCTCGTGGGAGAAGAGCAAGGGGCACCGAAAGTGAAGACCGTGCCCCAGGCCTCCTGTGAAAGCCAGTCCGAAACCACAGGACTTAGCTTAAGGAGGGACGTGAGCACTGAATCATCATTGGACTGAGCAGCTAGGCTAGTAGGACCAAGGAGGGAATATAGACAGTCAGCTGTGAGAGATGCTGAAGCTCACACTTGATAGTCAGCAGCAGCTATGCTGGGCCTCAGGGCGAGAGAGGCAATAGGGAGTGGTGGGGACTGTGGCAAATTGACAAGCATGTGCCCCATGAAACGAGTAACTGGCACAGGTGATAGTTGCATGAAGAACTGTGGGTTCACTGCTGCCAGTCTTAAATTTTCCAGAGAATCTGAAAATCTGGAGATTTATGTGAAATCTCCTGATTTGTAAATGTTGGCAACTTATTTAAATTTTTAAAGTATGTGTGTCTGCCAACACTATGCAAGCCAAATACGCCAAATGTCTGCACCCTGGGCAGCCTCTTAGAATCTCTGAATTAAACAAACACCAGCAAATCCTTGCACATCCATAGAGAACTCTGGCTCCTAAAATGCTTAATTAGCACAGGGCATGGGTCTAGGCAGTCTTAAAGTGAATCAAATTAAGACACTGGTGTAGTAGTTAAAAGATGTTTGTGCAAAAGCAAATAGTTCTACCTAGAGAAAAGAGGCAATGAAGCCCATCAAGTAATGATTTTACTTTTTGTAGACGATGTGGGTGATTTCCTTTAGCCCACTGGAAATAGGAGATGTGGGGCCAGGTAAAAGATAAGGATCAGAAGGTATAGTGGGAGTCAACAGCATATGGGTGACAGCTTCCGGGGAGTGAATGTGGGTGAGGAAGGGAGGGTACAGTCTTGGGCAGAGGTCCCTGGCTGAGGATGAAGAATAGGTAAATGGGCACACCCCAGACCTGCTGAATTTTAGAGAGTAGTTCTATAAAATAACAGAAATGAAAGTCAGGCAGCAAAGGGTGGGAGTGGGAGGTTTGGATAAGGGGTGAGTCAGAGGAGGAGGAAATTGGGGGGCAAGAGTGGAGCAGTATAACTTTTATTTTTTATTTAAAATTTTTTTAGTTATTATTATTATTTTTTAAAATTTTATCATTATGCAATGTAAACATTTTTTTTTTGTGTGGCCCTTTACCAATTTCTCCCTAACCCTCCTTCCCCATTTAAAAATTTTTTTTCCTTTTTGTCTTTTTTACTGACCGGTAACGGGATCGCAACCCTCGGTGTCGCGCCCGTACCGGGGACCGGCAACAGGATCGCAACCCTCGGTGTTGCGCCCACGCCGCGCTCAGCCAGTGAGCGGGAACTGGTCTCCACATGGGATCCGAACCCTCGGTGGGAGCGCCACTGCGCTCCCAGGCAGCGCACTCTCCAGTGCGCCACCAGGCCGGCCCCATTTTTAAAATTTTTGATTGTGGTAAAATACATATACCATAAACTTTACCATCTTAACCATTTCTAAGTGTTCAGTTCAGTAGTGTTAAGTACATTGACACAAGGAGAGTCACCAGCAGAGACCAAAGAAAAGAAGAGGATGTCTCTCTCCACACAGCCCATTCCAGAGTAACAGAAGAAGCATCTGCTCTATGATAATATTGGGAGACCTGATCACACCTCTCAGCATTGGACAGATCATCTAGGCAACAAATCAACAGAGTAACCATTACTCTTTCAGAAGGAGAGAAGAAATCTAAGCTAATTAGAGGGAGAGGGATAGGGGGATGGGGAGAGATTGGACAAGGGGCATAAAAAATAAGTATGATTTGTAACAGTATATATGAACGTGATATTGATTTAATCAACATATGTCAACATTGAACCCCCAAAATATGTATAATCAATTATGATTCAAATGAATGAATGAATGAATGAATGAATGAATGAATGAATAAATAAATAAATAAATAAATAAGTAAATAAATAAAATTTTATGCTGAGAATTGGTTCAGAATGCTATTGGTTAAATTCTATTTGAGAACACCTTGAAAACAAATTATATCATCTGTTTGTCTAGTTCACTACTGGGTAGATTCTGTCTCATAAAATTTCCCCCCAAAAAGCTATATAAGTTAAAAGGTGGAAGCCACCCAAATGTATCAATGGATAACCAAAATGTGGTATATCCACATAATGGAATATTACTCTGCCTTAAAAAGGAAGGAAATCCTGTCACATGCTACAACATGGATGACCCTTAAAGACATTATGCTAAGTGAAGGAAGCTAGTCACAGAAAGACAAATACTGTGTGATTTCACTTCTATGAGGTAGCTAGAGTAGTCAGATCCATAGAGACAGAAAGTAGAATGCTGGGTGTCGGGGCTGGGATGATGCAGAGTTGTTGTTTAATAGGTACAGGGTTTCAACTTTGCAAGATGAAAAGAGTTCTGGAGATTGGTTGCCCAACAATGTGTATTTATTTTGGTGGCTGGCTGATACAGAGATCCGAACCCTTGACCTTGGCATTACAAGGCAGCACTCTAAACAACTGAGTTAACCAGTCAGCCCATAATCCCCATTTTACAGGTGAGGAAACTGAGGCAGAGAGGTTCAGTAATTTGCCCAAGCCACACATCTGTTAAATGGTGTAGTGGAATTTAGAGCCAGGCAGTCTGGCTCCAGAGTCACTACATCCCCTTGCCTCCTTCCTGTCACCTCTGAGATATCTTAGCAAACAAGAGTCTGCCTTAAGCCAGGCAGCTCTCATAAACCATGCTACTCCAAAAGTCTGCACGATATCCTGCTAGTCCTGATGATACAAAGGTGTAATTCCTTATATTCTAATTTGGAGATTTGTGCCATTTTCCTCACCATCTTTGGTGATAATGTCAGCAGATTCTGCTGTTGGATTTTCTGTGTCATCTCTTGTCATGAAAGAAGCAGAATAGAAATTTAGGACTTTATAGAAAAAGATCAGTGACAAAGTCAGAGGTCATAGGAGACTTAAAATCCTTTCAAAGTTAGGTCCAGATTGTTCAACTTGTTTTTTCTCTAACTTCCTGATGATAGACATGCCTCCATGTTTTCCCATTGTATATTATTGTGCTTTACTTCCCATTTTTCCTTTACTTTTTATGAACCAAAGTTTTAGTACAAAGGCTGTCCTGACTGACCCCTCTCTCAGTGGTATGTTGCAGCTCTGTCAAAGGAGCTCCCTGCCCCCACTATTCCTCTTTTTTCTAAAACACATACCTTAAATATTCACTGCCATTCATATCATCACCAGGGAGCTCGGTCTACACAAATAGAATTGGAAACAGAAGTTCAGTTGTGATCACTGATCACAGAGAGTCATATGCGAATGCAAGTGATCTGCATTTGCTTGATCCAAGTCAAAAGCTCAAATGAAACACAAGGCAGTTATTTGGTCTTTTCTTTGCTGAAAAACCCTTTTCCAACCTCATGATGTTTTTGAGAGTCTGATTATCCCCTGCCTGTCGAATTGAGCACAGTTCCTGATTCTGTTGGAGTTTAAGATGACTTCTGGCACCAATATCTTCTTGTCCCTTGGCTGTGTGCCTGGGGTTTGCATTCTGAGGACTGGTGTTGTGGGAATAGTCACTGGTCCCCTCAGACTGCTCCAGTGCTCTAACCCACTTGGTTTTGGGGCCATCCTGCTTCTCCACATGCTCCAATGGGGCCATTCTTGAGAGGTGTTTGGTGAGGGATTGACTCCTGTTCACCTGACACTGTGGTCACTCAGCATGTCACTGAACACTGTGCCCATCGCCACATAGGTCCTGCCCAAGACACTGCCTTGAGCTGCAGCAGCTGGGCTATGTGGGCATGTTTAAGCAGCTCCACAGATGATTCTCAGCCAGACATCAAAGCATAGGTTTACTTTTGAGGTGGGGCGTGGACTCCCGTGGCCAGTGGCAGGTGAAAATACGGAAGCGGCTGGTGTAATGGAGAAGCACTGGGCCCAAAATGGATGGTGCTGCCCAGCAGGCAGGGCTGTGGGTGTGCCACTTCCCTGCCCATGGTTTTGCTTTCTTCTTTTGTAAAATGAGCTTCACTATGAATCTGCACTGAAGTGATGGCGTGAATGTAGCAGTCTGCCAGTCCTGCAGGCAGGGCTGTAAAAGGGCAGATCTGGGTTCCCTGGTGGACTTGTATGAGGATACTTTCCCAAGTCCGTGGAAAAATAGAATGAAAAGATAAATATGAATGTTTCCATGAACTTTCGGACGTGCCCTTGGATCACAGTGTGCTTCCCTGTAAGCAATAGTGGTGGCTTACTCAAGAATTGCTTTAGGGTTTGGAAGAAGCTATCACTGTCCTGTACTAGAAAAGAAGAAAATCTAGATTACTATCCGGAGTCTAGTTCATTTTTAGGCCTCCGATAGACAGAGGGAGATCAAAGAGGCTTCCTCTGTACATACGCCGTGGACATGGTTCTAAAGCTGATTACTCCAGTATTAATTTTACTCTTGTATCTTTACAGGGAAGCTTTATGGTGATGTTCCTTTTATAGAAGAAAGACACAGACATCGGTATGAGGTATGGCTTTCACATTAAATCACAGTGGAATATGGATGCTCAGTGTGAGGAACCCCAGTGATTATAAGCAAGCCCTCTGGAAAAGGTGTCAGCCCCATGGTGTCTGTAGTGCTCAGGGAGGGCGTGCCAGATTCCCACAGTCTCCCACTTCCAGAGGAGGGGGGTGGCAGTGGGAAGACTGCTCTTCCTGGCTTTCCAAAGGCAGAATCTCTAAGTATCTGCACGTGGAGCCTATCAGCATTCTTTGTCGCTCTAACTCCTGTCTCCTAGACCAAGATAAAGTCGTCATTCCTTATCCTTAGCCCCTGCCCTTTATTTTGCCAGGTTTGCGAAAAGGAGACTTGAATCTTCTGAAAGGGAACCAAGTGTTTTTCGAAATAGGGGTGCATCCTGGGGTATCATGTGGTAGACTCTTGGTTTGGGAACCCTTTTGGAAGTTTACATTGAGCTTGAGGCTTAGTGTCACATGATTAAGAGAAGTTCATTGTTGAGAATGCCACCTGAGAAGTGTAGGTTTCCGGAAATGAAGATCGCCTATGCCAAGATTAATGAGTGCAGCAATTATGATGCTTTTGGCTACAAAGAACAGAAATTCCTGCTTGTTATTCACTCAAACCATCCTAAACAATAAGGACATTTGTTCTCTCAGGTAACAGGTAGTCCAGGATGGCACAGGCTCCAGGCATGGCACAGTCAGGCTTCCTGCTGTCTCTGTGATTCTCTTGGCCTCACCCTGGTCTGTGTGTCTGCATTGCCCTCAGGCTGTCCCCCATAGTTGCCAGATAGCTGCAAGCAGCAGCTGAGATGACATGCGTCTCTTCCAGACAGGGCATTTTTCTTCAGTCTGATTGGATCAACTTGGATTACTTGCCCACCTGTGAACTAGTAACCATTTCCAGGGCAATGCTGAATGTCAGTGGGCTTAAACCTGGGGTTCTTGCAACATTCGTCTGCCAAAAAGGATGGGTTTATTATATTTGTCTTTAAACCAATTAGGAACAGCTTCTGAAGTGGGACAGATTGAGTCCCATGGGCATGTGGGGGTGGTATGGATACCAGAACAAGCCCAGGGCTCTGTTTTGAAGAAGGACCCAGGAATATCAATGCTGGGTAGGTTACGAACAGTGTCACTATGATGAAGGAACATAATTTGTTGAGTGTAGACCATCTTTGGTCTTATTTCCACTGGCAACTGGCCCAACTGGTGGTGTAAAAACTATTCAGCTGTTTTTCCTAAGTGGTGATGAGAAGGTATGAAAACTGCTGTGCACACAATAGTGTGGCCATTCATTCATTGCACCTCTTGTGCATCTGGTATGTACTGGAGACGGAAGGGGGAAAGAGAAATGGTCTCCCTCCTGTGCGGAAGCTTACATTCTAATTGGAGAGGACACAAAATAAGATAACTTAATAATTACAGATTAAATCATGTATTGGATAAGGGAATTATATTTAGACTATCTAAAGAACTCTTTTTAAAAAAAATTTTATTGAATCATAATTGATTATACATATTTTGGGGGTTCAATGTTGATCAAATCAATATTACTTGCATATATATTGTTACAAATTATACTTATTCTTTATGCCCCTTGTCCAATCTCTCCCCACCCCCCTATCCCTCCCCCACCTAATTACCCTAGATTTCTTCTCTCCTTCTGAAAGAGTAATGGTTACTCTGTTGATCTGTTGCCTAGATGATCTGTCCAATGCTGAGAGGTGTGATCAGGTCCCCCAATATCATTGTAGAGCAGATGCTTCTCTGTCACTCTGGAATGGGCTGTGTGGAGAAAGACATTCTCTTCTTTTCTTTGGTCTCTGCTGGTGACTCCCCTTGTGTCAGTGCACTCCAGGGGTTGGCGGACCATATGTGTGGTGATTGTGGTGTCTAGCCGCTTTTGCGGCAGCAATGGTTATTGTAGTGGCTGTGGTGGGCCACACACATGGAACTGATGTTTTTGGCATGCTCCTTGGTGCTGTCGGTGTGCGGGAGTATAGTCCCTGGCTCTATGCTTCAGGACCCTGCGTGGGCCCTGAGGCACTGGCAGTGTGCCTGGTTGTTGGGGGGGGGTCTGGTCCCTGCCTCTATTCCTCAGGTCCCTGGGTGGGCCTGGAGGTGCTGGTGGTGTGCCTGGGCCAGAACTAATTTTTTGCCCTTTGCTTACTTCTAAAATGGGGGAACTTCCTGTGAGGACCAGTACTTGAGCTGTGTGGTTTAGCTAAGTTGCTGCTTTGCTGCTGATTCCCTAGGGAAAGCTTTTTGTGTAGCTCAGGTTTTAGTGGCTGACTTTATAGGTACTTCCAGCTCTCTGGATACCTGGTGTACTTGGGTTGTATAGAAACTCTGATCTGGGCCTGAGTTTTATCATCAAACTACACACCATGCAATTCTATATTCCTGACCAGTCTCCTCTGAGTGGTTCTATGCTGATTGGGAGGCAGATCAGCTGTACTTGTTGTGCCTCAGTGTTTCCCCAGTGGGCCCATCTCCCCCACTGCCTGTGCTGCAAACATTTCCCATGGGATGGGTCATGTGCCAGTCGTCCCTTGTGATGACTCACTGGCCTCTGAGTGGCTCCTTTTTTTCAGTTGTCCTGGCTCCTCACTCCTATGTGGGTCCATGGGAACCGTATTAGTGGTTCTGTTGGCCTGGGGGCCACTAAGGCCCTCTTCTCCCCTGCTGCCTCCAAGCAACTCCATCTGAAGGGCACAGCTGTGGCTTTTGCCAGTGCTTGCTCCATGCACTCAGCAGCTCTAGCCTTAAAGCGGCCGTGGCACAAAATGGTTGGAGCAGTTCTTTCTCTCATCGTGGCTTCTCCTGCCTTCATGCACTCTGTAGGTCTCTCCTCCTCTTTCCCTGAGCTCTTGCGGCCCCAGCTTGGCTGTTGCTATTTTATAGTTGTAAATTGGTTGATTTGTGGGAGAGAGTGATTCTGGAAACTGTCTATTCCGCCATCTTGACTGGAAGCCTAAAGAACTCTTATACCTCAATAGTGAATAGTGGCAAAGGATCTGAATAGACATTTCTCCAAAGAAATATACAGATGGCCAATAGGCACATGAAAAGATGGTCAACATCATTAGTCATTGGGGAAATGCAAATCAAACCACAATAAGATTCCACTTCACACCCACTAGGATGGCTATAATCAAAAGACAGACAATAACACAAGTTGGTGAGGATATGGCATAATTAGAGCCTTCCTGTGCTGCTGGTGGGAATGCCATACAGTGCAGCCACTTTGGCAAATCATCTAGAAGTTTCTCAAAAGCTCAAACATGGAGTTACCATATGACCCAGCAATTTCACTTGTAGGTATATTCCCAAGAGTAATGAAAACATATGTCCACACTAAAACTTGTATATGAATGATCATAGCAGCATTATTCGTAATAGTCAAAAAAGTAGAAGCAAATGTTTACCAACTGATGAACGGATAAGCAAAATGTGGTATATCCATAGGATGGAATATTATTTAGCCACAAAAAGGTATGAAGTACTGATCCATGCTACAACGTAGATAAACTTTGAAAACATTATGCTAAGTAAAAGAAGCCAGTCACCAAAAACCACATATGGTATGATTCTATTAATATGAAATGGCCAGAATAGGCAAATCTATAGAGACAGAATGTAGATTAGTAGTTGCCAGGGGCTGGGCCTGATAGGGGATGATGGTTAAAGGGTACAGGATTTATTTTTGAGTTGATTGTGGTAATGGTTAAACACCTCTGTGAATATACTAAAAAGCATTAAATTGTATACTTTAATAATGGGTGAATTGTATGGAATATGAATTAGATCTTGATAAAGCTGTTAAAAAAGGAAAAAGTTACATATTTTGAGAACTGGGATAATGTTAAAAAGGTAAAATGAAAGCATGTGGGGTTAAGATGACAAAGGACTGGTGGACCCTGCTTTGATTTTAGATGGAGAAGCACTTTCAGTGAAGGAGAGGCCGAGAAGGAGCCCTCAAGTTTGGGAAAAGGCTAGCGGTGACATGAGTGAGGGACGCGGCCGTGAGCTAGCTCAGCAAGTTGTCGTCCCTAACCAGCATTTTAGTAGAAAAGTTGCTCCAAGCTTCTCTTTAGAACTTTTATGTAACTACATGTAAAGAAAGCACTGGGGTTAGTCACAAGGGAAATAAGATTGTTTGAATCCTCCAGCAGATTTGTGATTTGGGGAGAGAGAGTTAAGTACACGTTACTCAAGAGAAGAAACAAATATGGGGACGGCTATACATAGCTAGTCTCGAGGTTCCGAGTCAGAATATCTGTGTCACTGTCCTACTTTTGAATCTCATCTTTGGGTGATAGAAGGTGGGTCTCTCAGATTTAGGGGCTGTGATTAGCCTTTATATCTCAGGTTCACCATGAGTTTAAAATTAGGCTTTGGGCATTGAATAGAGAAATTAACTGCCAGCTAGAGGATTCCTGAAATGGAAAATCTACCCAGTCAATGAGGAAACTTTCCATAAACTGATATATCTATATGGCACCGTGGCCCAAAGACACTTCATTTCTTGTTTTTCCAGGTGAATTCTAACTTCATCAGCCAATTTGAGCAGAAGAACTTAAAGTTTGTAGGTCACGATGTGGCTGGGGAGAGGATGGAAATCATCGAACTGGCAAGTAAGTGGGCTCTTTGATTTTGAAAAGCTTCGTGGTGAGCTAACATCTTTTTGTGGACCGCAGACTGATTTGAGACCAGTTTGTTTGCTCTCTGTCTTTTCCTTTCTCCTTTGAAGTCTCTAAGCAACTACAAAGTGCATGGAGAAACAGACTGCTTATAGCCCTGATCATTATGGTGCTATTAATCTGAACCCACCGCCTTCTGGGGTTTCTCCTGTGTGCTAGCCTCTAGGTCGGGTGCTCTGGGAAAGCAGACGGCTCTCTGCTGGGGGGCTGTCTGCTTGCTCTCCTGCTTTGAGGAAGGATGGCCAAGTGCCCCCCTCGCTGCTGGCGACTGGGGTTGATGTCTGTGGCGTGAGGGGCCTGGCTCCTCTCCTGCCCGTCCCCACGGCTCCTGCTCCATGGTCAACCTCGGGCCAGTCATTTCACTTCTGAACACTAACTGCTGCACTCAGAGTTCTTTCTAAGACCAAAGAGAACACAGGCAAAAGGATGGGACTGCTATAGAGAAAAAGCACCGAAGAAGTCGTTTGTGGCTGGGCTGGGAGCACAGGTACAAACCTTATATTCATTATTGACGAGACAGAAGGCAGTGTTCTCACTCCCATCTGCAAGGACGTGGCGAGCCCAAGGTCACAGCTGGTCTCAGCCCTTTGTCTTAACGTTCTAGCCCAGGGGTTGGCAAACTACTGCGTGGGGGCCAAATCCAGCCTGAAGTCTGTTTTGTAAAACAGCTCATGAGATAAGAATGGCTTTTATATTTTAAATGCTTAAAAGGAATTTTAAGAAGAATAGTATTTGTGACACTTGAAAATCATAAAAAATTCAAATTTCAGTGTCTATAAATAAAGTTTTATTGGGACACAGTGCAAGGGCAGAAAGGTGTTACCTTTTCCACCCCCATCCATCCTAAGGGTCACAGCCGACACTCCTATGACAAAAGACAAGCATAAATTCTATTTAATTTGAGTTTTACATGACACAGGAGCCTTTAAAAATGAAGACCTGAAGATCCAGGGAAAACTGTCTCTTTTTATACTTAGGTTTGATTGCAAATGAACAGCTGTGTGGAAATGTGATTGGACAAAAGGATATGATCTGATAGTGATAGACTGAGGGGGAGAACCCAGCAAGGCCTGTCTGTTCAGATTGTTCCTGGCCCCTCTGTGCAGCATTCCTTCCTCTGGGTATGGGACAGGACCCTCTGGAATGAGGGTCTTATGACCTACTATGAGGTGAGGTAGGTCAGAGAATTTACGGCCAGCTCTCACGCAGAAAGGTGGGGAAGGTCAGAGTGACCATCTTGCTTCTGAAGCCTTCTCAATCTCCTGCAGTTCATAGTATTCTGGGGTAGTGTTTTCTGAGCCCCAACAGCAGCCACACTCATTTATGTATTATCTGTGGCTGCGTTTTATGTTACACTGGCAGAGATGAGTAGTTGGGAAAGAGACCTTATGACCTGCAGAGCCTAAAATATTTGCTTTACTTGGCCCTTTACAGAAGTGTTGCCAACCCCTGGTGTAGACCCCCATGGATACACTTCATTTAACTAACTCGAAGTTAACATTTCCAGGTGCCTGCTTGTCCTGTTTATCTGGATGTTCTCTTGACACTTCCATCTCAACTTATTTAAAGCTCAATTTACATGCTCTCCACACTAGTTCTTCCTCCTGACTATTTCTGTGAACGTATTGTCCATCTCCTCATCCAGGGTTTCTCCCCCTTCCTACCATTGATGTTTGGAACGGGCTCATTCTTTGTGGTGGGGACTGTCCTGTGCACTGTGGGGTGTTTGGCAGTACCCCTGGCCTAGCCTCTACTCACTAGATGCCAGTAGCATCTCCTTCCCCATCTCCCCACCTCCAGTTGTGACAACCCAAACCATTTCCAGACATTGTCAAATGTCCTTGGGGGCACATTTGCCCCTGGTTGTGAACCACTCTCTTAGACCATCAGCCTTGAAATTGGACTTATTAGCTCTTCTTCCCCTTCATACTCCAACCTGTAATCAGTTGTCAAGTCCTGTAGATTCTGCCTCTGGAAAGAAAGACCATGCTTGGGATTGCATTCCCATCCCTACCACCCTAGTCCTGGTGCATGGTGACTCCGACCCAGACCTGTCCTCTAGTCCTTTCCTGCCTCTAGGCTCTCCCCTCTCCAGTACCTCCTAACAAGGACAAGGCTCTGGCTGTGCAGTGCGGGTGACGCTAATTTATTGGTATGCCACTCTTATTTATTGAATGCTAAGTATGTACAGGATACTCTGAAAATGGTAGCATGATGTTCTAGAACCTACTTTTCAGC
The DNA here is from genome assembly GCF_000696425.1 of Galeopterus variegatus. NCBI lineage: Eukaryota > Metazoa > Chordata > Mammalia > Dermoptera > Cynocephalidae > Galeopterus > Galeopterus variegatus. Next base: position 650,948 of record NW_007726521.1, read on the forward strand.
CTATATACTTAGGCTCCTGATAAACTGGACTAGTGACTCTTTTTCTAACTTTGCTGCTTTTTTCTCCATCTTAGCCTATGCCACTATTCTCTCCTTCAAATGCCTTGTCTCTGTTTCTTTCCTTTCTGTCTTTAATCTGTTCAAGTACGTAAGGAGTCCTGAGCAGGGAGAGAATTGAAGTCAGACAAGGCTGCTTTGAACATAGTAGCATTTTACCTGGACCCTGAAAGAGGGAAAGCAATGGACATGTAGTGTGCACTCACTAGATGCTTGTCACTAGACCTCTCGCTAGGGACTCTGCATTCCAATGTAACTTAGAAAGCATGCGATGTTATTCTCACCGTACAGAGGAGACTGGTGTGCAGAGAGGCCAAGTAACCTGTGCAGGGCCATCTAGTAGTCACAGGCGGGGCTGGAGCAAACCCAGGTCCTTGCTTCCTTCTGCCACACCCATGTGGGGTTTTATTTTCCTCTTGTTTTCATTGGGCTCTCCATCTAAGATTATCAATCCATGCCTAGAGTTTTGAATTAGAATAGTGAGGATGTATTACCAGGAGTCTTTCTGGATGGGAAATGCCCATCATTTAGAATTAAAGTCTGGATCACTGTTTGGTATTGGAGCCTCTTAAGTCTTTCTAGCATGTAAGAGGGCAGATAATTTCTTGAGCAAATTACTACATATCTGTGGGTTCTGCATCTGCAGATTCAACCAACCGTGGATTGAAAATATTTGGGGAAAAAAAAACAATAAAAAATAACAGTAAAAAATAACGCAAATTTAAAAATGATATAGCATTAACAGCTATTTACATAGCAATAACATTGTATTAGGTATTATAATTAATTTAGAGATGATTTAAAGTATACCAGAGGATGCATGTAGATTATATGCAAATACTACACTTGAGCATAGGAGGATTTTGGTATCCATGGGGTCCTGGGCCCAATCCCTAAAGGATCCCAAGGATGACTGTATTTGTTTACTTTGTTCATGGACTTATTTTCTCATAATTCTCCTGGTTCTCATCACTGCCAGCAAACACAAGTCTCTTTCATCACGAGGATATAGATTCCCATTGACGCTTTCAAATTTCACATGGATTGGAAAGGAAATGAGAGCCACTATAAAACCTTGCAATTTTAAAAAGCTGATTGCAAGGGAATTCATTTTATTAAGGAAAATCCTCCAGAAGATTTTGATCTTAGGTACCCCCTAGAAGCATATCCACGAATCTCTACCATTCCTAAAGGGACCTAATAGGAACAACAAAGTTTGAGATTAGTATAATGTCAGTCAGAATTTGGTTCAAAGCAATTAAGAGCATTATTTTAAAGGCACTTTGTCTGACTGATAGAACAGCATCAAAATAAAAACTTTTTTAGTCTGTCCTCATATGGGCAAAGATGATTTTTTTCGATAGTGACTCAGAGCAACGCTTCAGTCATTGAAATATTCTGTTCCTGGCTATGACATGATCCCTCACTCAGCTTCTGTCTGTAGTGGCACAAAAACACAATTACTGTCTGCTTCTTTCAAAGTCATCCCTAGATGCTATGCTGTAAGATTTATCATGTCTTATATTTAAAGCTACGTTGCTCAGTTTCTTCTCTAAGTGCAGATGACTTCTTTTCTTGAGGGGACACATTCCTGGGAGAAGATGAGTGTCCCTTTAATTCAAGGAGGCTTTTTCTTAGATGTAGAAGATTTCTACACTGGATTTTTCTGAGATCAGAGCTGCCTAATAGAACTTGCTGCAATGATGGAACCATTCTGCCTGTTCAATATGGTTGCCACTAGTCACATGTTGCTAGGGAGCACTTGAAACATGCTCAGTTACTTTTAGTGAATTTAAGTAGCCACATGTGGCTAGTGACTACCATTTTGTATAGCAGAGCTTTAAATGATACCCGTAGGAGTGTAGAAGGAAATTCAATCATCATTTCCTTATTATTGTAGCAGTAGCTTTGGGTCTCCAGTGGTAAGTGATGGGAATTTGTGATTTGAATTCCATAGTAGATTTTTAGATAATTTGATAAAGCATCTCATTGAAAGCTTTAAAGTTATATTTACTTCCTCCTATAAAACTGATTATATTTTATTATCTTCAGTTTGATACCTATAGCAATTAAAATGATTTTTCAAAGTTGGGAATACAGCATACTGATCATGCTCTGTACTATAGTAATTAAGGGGTTAGAGAGTTGCCCAAACTATGTGCTTCCTACTATGGGAATAAACATAGTTTTTTAGCGTTCTGATTGCATGGGAAAGAATTTGGAGTCCTGGAAAATTTCTACTCAGATTTGGAAATGTCCATTTAATTCTCACCATTCCAAAATGGGATTCCAGATACCTGGGAAAAGCTACTTTTCTGTTTCTATTACCTCTAGGAGACTCGAATTGCTCATATAGAGGCTTCTTCCAACCCTCATGAAAAGAGCTTAATTTTCCCCCCAATAATGTCAGTAATATATGCTCATTGTAAAGGTTCACACAATACAGAAAAGCATATGGAAGAAAAAAATAACTTGAACTCTTGCTGCCTCAAGCCATCACCACCATTAATGGGTTGAAAGGCCATCCTTTTATCACACAGAGACTCTTCATTGCAAGGGATAAGTTGGCATAGGCTGAAATATGAGCACCAGTCTGGTTTTATGGATTAATATCCAATGTGAAGCTGTGACTAGAAAAGTAGTTGTCCTTGCTGCATTCCCAGGGACTGGGAATTCCCAGTACACTGGGTCAGCATTGTGTTGGTTTGTCCCAGGAGACCCTTCTCTGGGAGAGGACAAGACCTTGTAGGAAATGGCCTGAAGCCATCTAAGAGAATGAATGACCCAGGGTTATCCTAAAGTCTGAGGGACACCAAGGAAATATAGCAGTCTGAAGTCCATGAAGGACCTTCAGAAGGCTCACTTTAACACTTTCCACAAACAAAAATTTGTGTCTTTTACTGAGTGAGGTGAATTTTGCAATTTGGAATTCTACTCAGAAATGGATCATGAAAGCAACTGACTATGATGATAACAAATTAAATAATCGTCTTACCATTTTATGTTTTCTTATTCAAAGATAAGAAGAACTTGAAAGCAGTTCTCATGTTTGTCTGCTTCAATCGCGTCATGGCTGTTCTCATTTCAGATCATCCCTATTTTGTTGGTGTCCAATTCCATCCCGAGTTTTCTTCTAGGCCGATGAAGCCTTCCCCTCCATACCTGGGGCTGTTACTTGCGGCAACTGGAAATCTGAATGCTTACCTGCTACAGGGATGCAAACTGTCTGCCAGGTAAGGAGCTTACTGCTCCTAGCAATGACCCAAGATACACAGGTATTAACATCTTAGGTTTCTAATATCCTTATAGATTGTTTTTTAAGTCATTCATTTTTTTCTCTTAAACACAATTTTTTTATCTTAATGAAAATAATTGAATCACACCTACAGCAGTAATATGTCAGCAGTCCAAATCCTGCTGCTGATGTTGGGTATTATTTAAGAAACTTTTAATCCTGTCCAATGTGATCATTAACCTTTCTGGAAAATGCAGCTGGCAGTTTTTTGAGGTTTGTCATTAGAATGTGAGGAGAGCCACACAGATACTGCACAGACTATTCACAGACCATTTGGTTTACTTTGAGAACTATTGCTCCAGTTTTGTGTGGCAGAAAAAATGAAATTTCAACAATTCTTTTAAGTATTTTTTATTTTTATGATGAATCTTCTCCTTATCCATGGACGGAGACCAGCTAATTTGGCCATGAGAAGAAAATTCAGAGGAGATGTAGGCCTCTCCATTCACGAGTGCCCTTCCCCTGAGATCTGTCTAGCTAAGTTCACCAGGTCTGCCAGAAGAAGAGGAGGAGTGAAGGAAAGATGCCCAACCACCCAAAAGAACTTCATTATGTTAATAGTGTGATTGCTCAGAAGTTTCTGTACAAAAACAAGTCATTTGAAAGCACCTTGGATGGTTTATTAGTTTCATAGGATTCTCTTCTTCCTGGTTTCTCTTTAAGAAAAGCATATAAAGAAAAAGAAATTTACATAATGTAAATTCACAAATGATTCTGGTCTGAATCAGCACAATGATTTCCCTGTATAACAAAAATCTTTCATCTTTTCTGCACATTACTATTCTTACATTGGTTAAAAAAAATACTTCTTAATGTCTTAGAACTCTCTAGTGGTAGAAAGAGCAATAACTTAAAAATTTTTCTCTCATGCTCCTATAATTCTCCAAAAGCATAACCTTTGTATGTATTTGAGTGATTTAAAAAAAAAATGCCAAATCTGAAATCAATTGCATTGACAATTTGGCTTTGCAGAATAGAGAAAATAATTGGTTCACTGATAATTTACATAAGGAGACTAAGAAAGAAGATATTATTGCTACCAATTTTATATGATAGGCTTTAATGTTTATGAAAGTATTATTTTTATTTTATAAGTAATAGCTGGTTGAAGTTGCAAAAGAAAACATAAAATACTAATTGTAATTCATTTTATTTTAAAACAGAAATGTTCATTTCTGAATTTTTTTCATCATGTAATTATAAGAAGCCAATCTTTGTTCCTTCGAAGTTCTATTTTATGTTCTTGATTATTGTATAGATAGCTTCCCGAAAGGGACCACTTAGGTTAACACCTAAAATACAATTATGGTAATGAGGTCCTAAGCAGGGTAATATCTGTATCTAGCAGATGAGAGCTCATCATTCTAATAGGATTTGCTTTGGCGCTGTACAAACTGTGATGGTGAGACATGTAAATAAAAAACAGAAGGTTATTTTTAGGGATATGATTACTCAAAAATAAAGCTATCCTGGGGCCAGCCCGTGGCTCACTTGGGAGAGTGCGGTGCTGATAACACCAAGGCCCCGGGTTTGGATCCTATATAGAGATGGCCGGTTCGCTCACTGGCTGAGCGTGGTGCTGACAACACCAGGTCAAGGGTTAAGATCCCCTTACTGGTCATCTTTTTAAAAAAAATAAAAATAAAAAAATAAAGCTATCCTGTCTAAATCTGAATGCATTGATAACTAGGTGTTCCCAAATTGTTAAATTATGCTCTTAATTTGTATTTGTTGAAAGACCGTTAGCTTTGTGCCACAGAGTTTTCATCTTACCATAAGTTAATCATAGATAAGAAATTTATAAATTCATAACTTGACTAGAAGTTTTCCTTTGTAAGCATTATAGAGTGGGAGAGGCTGTAAGCCATTAAGCCTTATTTTGCTCAAATAAATGGTTGGGATTAACAGAAAAAAAAAAGATACTTGTCATTTTGAAAAGTGAAGAATGGGATTTTCTTTTGTTGATTCTTCAATTACTATATGTGAATATTTTAAATGTTTATTGGTTTTTGTTTTATGAATAGCCTGTTTATATTCTTTACCCTTTTTTTCCTTTTGCCATGGCATACTATTCCTTACTGACTGGTAAGCTCTTTATATATAAAGGACATTAGTCTTTTGTTAGGTTGCAAATATTTTTTGAAAGTGACTTTGCTTTTCTTCTAAGCTGTTAATGGTAGCTTTTATTCTGCTTAGAGAATTTTAGATAAGGACTTTAAATTTATGTAGTCAAATCTTTTACTTTTAAGGATTCTGCCTTTAGTATAATGCCTAATGTCTTTCCCCATGGAAATATTATGTAAGTAATAACCCATTATGTTTCCCTCTAGCACTTTTATGCTTTCAGTTTTATACTTTAAATCTATAATCTATATGGACTTTATTTTCAGTGAAGTGTGTGAGGTAGTGATCTGACTCCCCCTCTCCTCCGCCAAATTGCTAGTAAGTTGAGTAATTTGGATTTGTTTTAGGGATTTCTATTTTATTCCATTGATGATTTCATCTCTTATACCTGAACCTTTACCACCCTTTTCATTATCATAGCATCATTATAAATTAAGACCTTATCTACCCAGCTCCCATTATTATTAAATTTTTAAATTTATTTTGCTGTTCTTCCAGGTGAACTATACAATGATTTTTATTTATTTATTTATTTATGTATTTATGTATTTTAAAAGGTGACCAGTAAGGGGATCGTAACCCTTGACTTGGTGTTGTCAGCACCACGCTCTCCAAGTGAGCCAACCAGCCACCCCTACATAGGGATCCGAACCCCCGTGGCCTTGGTGTTAATAGTACCACACTCTCCCGAGTGAGCCACAGGCTGGCCCTTATACAATGATTTTTAAGTCAGGTTTGAATAAAAAATTCCTTAGTGATTTTCACTGAAATTTCATTACATTTAAATATTAGTTTGGGGAAAACAACATATATCTGGTTATTGTGGTAACTACCCTACCTAAGTCTATGATATTCTGGCATCTTCTCTCCACATTTAAAGTTATTATAGGGGCTGGCCCATGGCTCACTTGGGAGAGCGTGGTGTTGATAACACGAAGGCCATGGGTTCGGATCCCTATATAGGGATGGCCGGTTCGCTCACTTGGGAGAGCGTGGTGCTGACAACACCAAGTCAAGGGTTAAGAATAAATAAATAAAGTTATTATAGATTGGGGGAGCCCCAGGAGGGTAAAGGGGAACCCCCCAAAATGTTATCATATACAATATTCTTGGATGAGAAGCAGTAAGGATAAGTTTTCCCCAAACTAATATTTAAATGTAATGAAATTTCAGTGAAAATCCTAACAAAGGGGATCCTAGCAAACAACCCTCGCAGTATTGCAGTTGAGGGCTGCCCGGATTTGTGCATGGAGCATATGTATGTGCTTGTGTTACACAAGCCTGCTTATTAGTGGCATTACCTGCTAGGAGAAGACCCAGCTGTCTAGCATTTCCTTTACCCATGTGTTCATATGGGAACAGCTTTACATATTTTTCATGTCAGGTGTCTTACTGAATTAACGATCACTCCTTGCAATCTCAAACCAGTGCACTGGCTTTCCAACTATGCCTGCAGAGCCGGAGTCTGGGATGCCATGAGGAGTAGGCTGAGGGGGCTCCCGGCTCTTTCCTTCTTCCCTTGAGCAGCTCCACTGTATCTGGCTCATGTGCCATGATTCTGCATAAGAGATTTCATATGAAGAAGAGCTTCCTGTGATCTGAGGCTACACGGCTTACATAGCAGATTAGGAATTCCAATGTGGTCCAATGTCGAAGGGTCCCTGTGACCCTTCGCAGCCACTGTATAGTCTCCATTATTTCAGGTTCTCCCTTGTGAAAGGAGGGTGACAGTGGAGCAAGTCAGATGGCTACAAGAAATGATTCGCTCATAACTATCTGGCTGTTTGCAAGTATCAAGTAATAATATATGCATGTTGTCTGGTGTGTGTGGATTGCCTGCTTGTGTGCTGGATGGCCTGCTGATTCCTGCATGGAGGCTGGTGGTCTCTAGGTAAAGCTCTCTGGCAGTTTCTGAGCAAAGTGACTGCTTGCTAGCAACTCCTGAGTAAAGTACAACAGTATATGTTGGAGAGAAGGAAAGACCTCTTCACAAAACTCTGATGCTGGTATTGGAATTACAGCTGACTAGTAGGCATCCATGGTAGCGAGCAAATTCCTATTTATCAACCACAAACTGATGCATTCCTTGGGGGCAGCCAGCATCTTATTTGTCTTTGTCTCCCTGGCTTTCTAACATACAGGGGTTGCTTATTACCCATGAAAGTAATAAATGCAGGTAGCAGGGGAGAATGGGTATAGTCTAGTCTAATCCTGACACCTTGCAAGGGGCTTTCCAATTAAGAATGGTGACTATGAGTTATTCCAGTGACAGACACCAGGATTCCAGAGGCATTTTGCAATTTAACTCCGCTCTGCCCAGCTCTATGGGATTAGTGAGCTTTGAAAAGCAAATGAGTACTTTGATGGCCAGGCTCTAATGTACATTGACTTGGGGTTGTATTTCTGTCAAATAAGATTACTGCTCGTAATCAACCCCAAACAAATGTGACAAGGAATATGGACACTAGAACAATGACTTCTTTCTCAGAAGTTTGCTCTGATGATATTCAACTGTATGGCACACACACAGCCAATGTCTTTAAAGCAAGGAGTGTAAACATCCCTGGCTTTGAGTAAGTACACCTGAGCTGTAACCACTGCATCCTGTGCAGTAGAGAACATTTATCTTTCAGTGCCTGGAAAGTTGCAATAATAATAATATTCTGGGATTTAGAGCAGCTGGTGAGCTAAATTTTCAGCTACTCCATTATCAACAGAAGGACAATCAGTTATGAGGACCAATTCCACTTGGTTTTAAACTTGTTGTGGTCTGTTCAAGGGCATAATAGTTTTAAGGTAGTACTTTTTAGGTTTTTAAATTTATTTATTTATTTATTAAATTGACATATACATATTTATGGGTACAGAGTAATATTTTGATACTTATTTTTTAGGTTTTTATGAGCTACTCAAAGTACTACAAAATCAAACCTAAAAGTCTTGTTTTGGGGGTACCCCAAGACCCCCCACATATTCAGTGATTCACTAGAAGGAATCAGAATATAGTTGTACTCACAGTGAATATTTATTACAGTGATACAGTAACATGCACAGTGGGATCAGTAAGGGAAAGGATGTAAGTGGGGTCTGGAGAAATCCAGCTGCAGGTTTCCTACACTCGCTCTCTCCTGTGATGTAGAACTCCCCCCTTCCAGCAACGGAAATGCAACAGCACATGTGTGAGCCTGTTTGAGACTCAGACTTGAGGGGTTTTACTGGCCTGGTCACATAGGCACTCTCTGCTTAGCACGTATCAAAATTCCAGACTCCCAGAACGAAAGCAGTGGCTCACCATAAATCACATTGTTTGTACAAACAGCCTCAGTCCCGTGAAATGACCTTATCAGTTAGTAACAGATCACACATCCCAAAAGCCTTGTTCTCAGACACCAGCCAAGGACCAACCCTGCAGGCAGGCTAAAAACCCTGCAGGCAGCCCCTTCTAAAAACAGCAGCTTCAGGTCTATTAACTCTTTTTTGCACAAGTCTAATAAACTATTTTTAGAGTAAATAAATCCTCTGGAAGACCTGTGTGCTTGCAAGTCTTATGGGAAAATGTGGTCCATGAAATGCATCATTGTAATTCTTTGCTGATTATCTCTCCTCTGGTTTCTAAACATAATTTGTCCCATGTATAAAAGGTAACCACAAATTTGTATGATCCTGCTGACGTATAGTGTAATTAAATGAGATTGCTTCATGTAATTGTAAGAAAAAAATTTTAGGAGACTTATTACGCTAAATAGAATACACAAAGGTGCCTGTAATTGTGGGTTCTTTATTATCTAGAAACAAAGGACACAATCTCTGTCCAGAATACCGTTTTTAAGCAACAAAAGGGATTGCAGTGTAAAGTTCATAGGTTATTTTTCAGCACATGTGTGTCTGTGGCTGCCCTGCAAGGCTCTTCGGAGCAATCACTGTACACCAAGTTTTGGACAACTTCCAGCTTTTGTAATGCTGGCATTTACCATGCACGTTTGTCAGGACACAGTAAAACTCTGTTGCTTAGATAGTGCTCGTTCTATGTCAGAAAGCAAGAGCTTCAATGGGGTTCAGTCTGTAGTTCACAGAAATGCAGCACTGTGGGGAAACATGTTTTTGAAGTATAGAACCCGAATCTTAAGATATTTAAGTAGCATTTTAGTCTACGTTTAGGAGCTTAGATTCCATGTCTCCACCCAACATTTAATATCTATTGTGCAGAGAAATCATCATTTTGTAGCAAAACAGGAGGCAGGGTGGTGCAAAAACAACAGGAGGGAAGGTGCTCAGTGATTTTGCTGTATTTGCTTGACTGTTTAAGACCAAACCCAGAAGTTTAAATTACTTCATAATGACAGGGTCCTTAAAGGAAGTACATTCCTGGAGCCAGTTTCTTCCATTTCCTGATGCCTTCGTGTGCTCCTAGGATCTAAGTCCATTCTCTCCTTTGCACTTACCCTTCCCTCTATGCTTTTATCTTTGAATCCTGGCAGCAGTCAGGGAGAGAAGGATCCCTTTTTATTCACCATTGTCTCTGGCCTCTCTTTCGACTATTGGGGTTTTCCTTCTAAGTAACATGCTGGCTTCCAGCCTGGAAAGATTTTGTTTTCTGTTGACTTCTATATGGATGTAGCATTATAGAAAATTTGGGGAAAAAAAAGTACCCATAAACCCACTCGCCTAACATAGTCACTGTGCTCATTTCTGAATATTTCCTTTCAGTCTTTATTCTATACCTACATTTGACTCTTTTTGTGGTTGTAATCATAACAGTGAGTATATATGTATATCCCCCCAACTCTTTTATTTTGAAAACTTTCAAACCTGCAGAAAAAAATGAAAGAATAGTACAGTGAACACTTGTGTACCCTTTGCCTAGATTCATCAATTGTTGCTATTTTACCACATTTGTTTCCCCAATCCCCTCGGTGTATAGAGACTTATTTCTGAGCCACTTATAAGGAAATTCCAAACATTATAGTATTTCACAGCTAAGTACCTTACGATGCATTTCCTAAAGTTAAAGACATTTACTAGTATAACTGCAATATCATCACACCTAGGAAAATTAACATTAATTCAATGACATTATCTGATATCCAGTCTGTATTTAAATTTCTCCATTTAACCTCAAATAGCTTTTTAACTTTTTTTAAAATAAAAAAAATTTAATCAGTGAGCCATTCAAAGTTTATTTGGTATGTTTCCTTAGTATCTTTTAATCTAGATCAATCACCTTGTCATTTTTAAGTTTTTATAACATTGACTTTCATAGAGAGTCCAGGACAATTGCCTTGTAGAAATAACCAGAATCTGCAGTCATCTGATTGTTTTCTCATGATTAGAATCAGGTTAAAATGTTTAAAAAATAGTTCATTAGGAGGCACCTAAGACCAGGTGGTCCCACTGTGGGTGATGCTAAGTGCATCACCTGGTTAAGGTAGTGACTGTTTGGAGACCTCCTTTGCAAAGGAATGTTTTTCTCCATTTTGGTTTCTAAAATACCATCCCCCACTGAAATGAACTAGGGCTCCTGGAAGAAATAGTTGATTCCAGGGCTGGGGCAGGGAAGGTACAAGATGAGCCTGGAACATCTTGCTGTATTTAAAGCAAGGGATGGTTAAAAATGAATGGGGTATGTGTTTTACAAGGTCAAAGAAGCCAGCTTGAAAGGGCTCCTCTTGGCCTTATTTTGAACAATTTGAACATCAAAAAGAACAATGACAGTGTAATACGTGACATGTTTTGAAATTCCACGAGTCCATAATGATACTCAGAAAATATAAAAGTAAAAAAAGAAAAGGCCAGTTAAAAATGTGGAAGCAACCTCTGATGCAATAACTGATTCAAATGAGGATCATCAGAGGATGCCCAAACTACTGGGTAAAAGTTGTGGGAAACAGGGTATTTATGTGTTCTCAAAGTGTCACTGTAGATTCTTTTTTTTTTTTAAAAGATGACCGGTAAGGGGATCTTAACCCTTGACTTGGTGTTGTCAGCACCACGCCCAGCCAGTGAGCGAACCGGTCATCCCTATATGGGATCCGAACCCATGGCCTTAGTGTTATCAGCACCACACTCTCCCGAGTGAGCCACGGGCCGGCCCGTAGATTCTTTATTAATTACAGAAACTTTACTAATTGCAGAAGCCTGTATTTGAACTTAATATCTTGTATGCATTTTTCCAAGTTGTATGATGTTCATACTTAATGGCTCTATATTTCAGCCTTCACCCAACACACCACGTGTATTAAAGGTTATCCTATCCTAGCCACTGTGCTGGGTGCTGGAGAATCAAGACTGGTTGAACTGGAACGCATTCCCAGAGCTGGCTGGTTAGCTCAGTTGGTTAGAGCATGGTGTTGAATGGTCAAGAGTTTGGATGAAAAACAAAGAACGCATTCCCTGTCCTGAGGGACTCATCAGGTAGCATAACAGTTCTCTAAATTTGGGGGATGACACGACCTTCTGAGATTGTGGTAAAAGCCGTGGACCCACTTCCTGGAAAACTGTGCAAAGATAACCATTTGAGTGTAGTGTCCTGGCCTTCATACCCTCAATGCCCCCCATCCATAGACTTTCTTCTAGGGGTCTTCAGCCACAGACCCCCATCTAGGAAAAGACACAGACCTGCAAGCGCACAGTCTCAGCACTGTGGGAAATGCTGGCATTAGAGCTTGTTCTCTCTTTCATGGTCGCACCCTTGCATGCCAGGCTGACAGGATTATCTCATGTGAGGATAAACATCTTCCTGGAGTGGTACCATCGTCCACACTGTGTGACCTGGCTGGACTCTGTTGAGTAAGCTCAGATTCCTCCTCCCTCATTCCCCATCACTCAGAGTCAGCAGGTCCTGGAGATTGCTGTCGTTGGAGTACACCCCATCTCCCCTGTAGTTTCTGCCTTGCTGCAAGGGGGTGTAGCCGGGGCTTTTGGAACACAGGTTCTGGAGTCAGGACTTGCCCAGTTCAACCTGGCTCTTATTTCCCAGCTGGCTGTGACCTCCTTCTTCTGTGCATCAGTTTCTTATAAGAAGGAGATGATAATAGTCCCCCTTTACACAGTAGTACGGAAGATTAAGTTTCATGCTAAATGCAAAGCACTCAGTATAATACCTGGTCTGTGGTAGGAACTTAAATGGGAATTATTATCATCACTATTATGCTATTATTATGTCTTCATTTCTTGCCTCCTGCAAAGCCCCTACTGGTCTCTATGCCTCCGGTTTTCCTCCTCCCAGTCCATCCTGTTGTCAGAATGATCTTCCCATATTATTTTGGAGTTTCAAACCCTCAATGGCTTCCCTCAACTTATAGGATAAAATGCGTACAAATCCATAGGAGCATCTTACAGTCCCCTGAACTCCCCAGAGGGCTTTAATGCCTTTACCTCTTGCTCTTGATATACATGCTGATTGCTTCGCAAGAGGGGAATACCCATCTACATCCTGTCAGGGTGCTAGTTCACAGAATCCTCACAGTGGGCATGTGTGGGGCTGGTGGCCCTCCGTTGTTCCCAGAGTGTGCATTTCTCCCTCAAAGGCCTATTTATCCCATGGTGGGTGGCTCTGCTTTATCTCTTTGACTCAGAGAGTCAGATACTCTTTTCCCCTGCATGAATCTGTTATTCATTTCCCAGCACTGTTTCCAACTTGGAATTACCTTGCTGTTTGTCTTTTGCGTGGTCAATGTTGCCTGGGACTGTTCTTGCAACTCATGGAGCACATATTTTCTTTCTGTAGGGACTGTACGGACAAGGAGAGTGGATACTGTAGATTTGACTTCTGGGTCTGCCACTTACTGGGCAATTTTGTGCAAGTCACTACTCCTAAACCTCCTGATCCTTGTCCTTAGGGCTGCTGTGAGAAATAGTTGAGATAGTGCTTTGTAAACTTTCAACCGCTATCAAAATACTGCTTTCCCCCGTGTTACACTTCAAGCAAAAGTGAACTGGGGAAAAAACCCAATTCTTCTTTGCTTTCTTTTAAACATCTTTTAAAACAATCCCTGCCCCCCCCCCGCCCCCCCCGTGATTGTTTGACTTCAGTGCCATTCGTTGAGATTTTTTTCTGGTAAATTATGGTCAATAAACCACCTTTGAGTGCACCTTCCCTTAGGGATTAAATTTCGGTTAAAAGGTGCTGTTTATTGATCCTGGTTCACTGCAGCGTTGATGATGTTGTGGCAACCAGGAACGCAGTTACTGGTAATACAGACGACTGTGCTCTTAATGCCCTGCCTGGGTTGTATTCTGCTGTTTACTATGAAATGCAAAACTCATTCAAAGCATACTAAGTTTTTATTCCATTGCTCTTATATTTTATGGCTTCCAGGGGCCCTTTGAGAAGGAAGTAAATACAGCAGTAACAATGCTTTGGGGAAAACTGTGTGCACGGCAACGTGTCCTTAAAACATGCTTTTTCACAAGAAATGGATTTTGATATAAAGTATTGTAGGAACTCTTGCATGCTGGGAATCCTAACTATGCCATTTACAAATTTAAAATTTCAACCACTTCTCTCTGTTGATGGAAAAGTGGTTTAACGGCTGCCTCGGGGTAACATAAAAGGTGGGATAGATGAGGTGTTACCATACCCTTTCTCTGGTGCCTTGGAATGTATGTTTTCTTGTATTGGGAATTTATTAGGAACCAGGAGTCTTTGACAAACAGACTTGACTATGACAAGCCATCTGTTTGTCAAAAACCACTTGTAGACCATGCGGTCAGTCTTGTAAGTCAAGCCAGTGTTGTAAAGAGAGCGATTCCCGTGTGTTGCCGCTAGTGATATGGGTTTTGTCTTGCAAGAAACAGTTCTGTGGAATATTTTTTTAAAAGAGAGAAAAAAAAAATAAGTAAATAAATAAAAGAGAGTTTCCGTGATTTGCAAGGCACTTGCATGCATGAAAGATATTTGCTGTCATTTTAATTAATGGTAGATAGGCAGACCTTTTAAAAAAACGTTTCTGAAGAAATGACAAGGACCTTTGCATGGTGATTGTAGTTTGCTTTTTTAAAAAATCGTTTTTCATTTATTTATTTATTTATTTTTATTTTATTTTATTTTATTTTATTTTTTTAAAAAGATGACCGGTAAGGGGATCTTAACCCTTGACTTGGTGTTGTCAGCACCACGCTCAGCCAGTGAGCGAACCGGCCATCCCTATATGGGATCCGAACCCGGGGCCTCGGTGTTATCAGCACCACACTCTCCCGAGTGAGCCACGGGCCGGCCCTTTTCATTTGTTTTTAAATCACAAGAACTTCCTGCAGTAATGGGCATGTTCTGTAATCTCCACTATCAGATACGGCAGTCACTAGCCACACATGACTATTGAGCACTTGAAATGTGGCTAGTGCAAGTGAAGAATAGAATTTTAAATTTTATTTGATTTTAATTGATTTAGATTTAGATGGCTACTGTGGCCTGTGGCTACCATATTGGACTGTGCAGTTTTAAAACTTTCCCTTCCTTGAATGTATCAAGACACACATGAACTTGTCTGTATTTAGTGGCACGTCATAAAACTTAACATGCAAGACTCTAATAGCTGATAATTCTTCCCAGTGAGAAACTTGTGTCTGTGTGTGCGTGTGTGCGTGTGTGTGTATGTGTGCGTGCGTGTGTGTGCGTGCGTGCGTGTGTATGCGTGCGTGTGTGTGTATGCGCACACGTGTGTGTATGCGTGCATGTGTGTGTATGCATGTGTGTGTGTGTATGCGTGCGTGTGTGTGTGTATGTGTGCGTGTGTGTGTGTGTGTGTATGGAGATTATTCAAAAAGACAGGTTGGTCTTAAGATAGAGCTGAGATGTCTTGAATTAAGTGAAAAGATGATCAGATAATGACTTACAGCTTCTTTTAAGTCTGTTCTGTGTGAAACAAAAATGAATCCCTAAGTCATATACGGCACTTAACGTGTTGTTGCATGTGTGGGATCTGTGTTCAGATCATGACCCACATTTTATTTCTAGCAGTTGTTTTTGGTTGGCAGATGAGTGCCCTAATCAGTAAGTTTAGCAATAATGCTTATTTTGATAATTCTGTCCTTGAGTATCATGGTTTACTTTATTGTCCTATCCCGAGTCTCTGAACACATATGAAAAAAAAAAATGAGTGAACCCAGTAATTAACCTTGGAGATTAATAGACTCAAGCAGAGTTTCACTTTGTTAAATAGACTCTGCTTGTGCCATTTTGATGTGTTGGCAGAGTCTGGGGCAGATAGCCATCAGATAGGAAACACAGCCCTTAGGTCAGAAACAGATCCACCCAAGTCCACCTGATGATGCGGGTAGGGAATTACACTGGTGCAGGAAACCATTCTAAAAGTCACGCACTTAACAGTTTTTATTGGTTCTTTATATTTCTATGATGTTTTTGGGAGATACCATGTATGAATATGTAACTACCATAAATAGCAACAGCTTATATTTTTAAATAGTTTTCAGAGCAAGTTTATACATTCTCTTTTGGTCCTCATAACATTTTGGTGAGGTCGTAGGTATTATTGCCACTTTTTCTAGACTCTCAGGAGTCAAGTGAGCTATCCAAAGGTATGTGGCTAATAAATAGTATAATCAGGAATGTGAGGGGGAGGATGTGAGCCTACCCTACTTTTCCTTGGGCTTAGAGTTGGGAAAGGAAGTGGGTCTAAAATTTGACACCTAAGGAAATGGAGTTTCCTCAGCGCTTGGGCCTTTCCCACTTGTGTTAGGGGACATGTCTCAGCGGGCCCTGCTGCTGCCCAACTGCAGCACAGCTTAGACCTGAGCTTGGGGTCTGGGTTAGTGTGGTGGGGATTCTGGCCCCACCTCGAATGAGCTGTGTGCCAGATAAGTCAGTCACTTGAATGCCCTTGACTTTTGTTTCTTTTCAGATGAGTTGAATGCAACTTCCAAATCCCCTTTCTTTGCTAATTCTATAACACGAAATGCTACGTAAAACCAGGAAGGGTTCTACATTTGAATAGGGAAAGTGCATGGATAAAGATACCTATCTACTTTTTGGCCAGTTTTTTTTTTTTTAATGTTCTTCAGTTATTCCTATGTAATGCTAGAAACGCTAGAAGTGATTTTCCTCAACTAAAATCTACCTAGGAGGTATCTTCTACTTGACTGGGTTTAAGGATATGTTATTTTACATATTTATCTATCATATATTGTCTTTTCTGCCACTTCTTAATCTTCTATCTCTTCTCCATATTATAGTGCCTCCCAAAGTGCCTACTTTGGGGCTGTTTTGTCCAAAAGTCAGGGAGGAGAGTGAGCATGTGAACTAGAAACCATAGATTGTCTTCTGTTTTTATTTATTTATTGATACTCACTCAATACGTTTAGAGTAAAATCTTTGTTTTCTAGCCTGTCAGCATAGACTTTCTCCAGTTATGCCCTCTCCTCTTTTTTAAAAAAAAGTAGAATTTAACCTTTCTGGAATTCAGACTTTTACTGCTACAAGTCAGCAAAAGCTTGGCCAAGGCTATGAAACACTGGCAATGTCGTGTCCCATAGATCAGTAGAAATCTAGAGGAGCTGATCAATATGTTGATTTATCTGGAATCAAGCAAGAGGAACCTCATACAGAGTCCACAGCTCAGAGAAAAAGTACAACTGCAGAGCTCTCTCACAGAGGTGTTATTTCTAATGCAAGTCAACATGGTGACATGTTTGTCAACAATCGGTCCTATCTGGAATACTACATGTGACTCAAGGTAGTTAGAGCATCCCATATATTTCTAATTAGAGAATCGTGTTCTCATGCAAAGTATTTCTCAAACCCTTGGCCTTAAGAGAATGTTTGTTGGAACAGAAAACTTTCATGCTGCTGATCTATAAGTCATAATGAAAATATGATCTAAAGTGGATAGGATTTCAAGGCTAGTGTAGACAGTATATTAACATTTTTTATGTGCCCTGCTGGGTGTTTTCTGGGTCTTGAGCCAGCATGCATGTCAGTCCTGATGCCCACCAAGTTCAAGCTCTTTGTGGAATTTGCTTACCAAAGATGATCAGCAACTCCATAATGGTTAACTGCTGTGATTCTTAAACTCAGAGGCAAAAGCCAGCCTGCAGCTGAAAAGGAACGATGGCATTTGACTAATGTAATCAGAACTATGCAGCCACATTCACTGTTCCTAGTCCTTTCATGTGCTGTAGGGGAGGAAAAATTTCTTTTCCTCTACCCATCTTACGTTTGGAGCAGAAGCCCCTATGACAAAAAAAAAAAAAAAAAAAGATTAACAAGAGAAAATCATACCACCTTATTTAATATAAATTTTGCATGACACGGGAGCCTTCATAATGAAATGCAGACCTGGAGGAACAGGTAAGCCCTAGTGTTTTTTATAGCAGGTGTGATGTAGAATGGAGAGTCACAGAGAAATATGATAAGGCAAAAAAGAGTATGATCTAATGGTAATAAACTGGGGGAAACTTAGCAGGGCCTATTTGTTCAGATTGCTCTTCTCTGTGTGTCTGTGTCTTCAGAGATAAGGATGGTCATTTCCTCTGGGAGAGCACCTCTCACATCTCACATGAGAGTCCTGTGACCTGCTTCAGGGAAGAAGGGCAGGGGAATGTTGGAGAGATCTTCCTGCACGTGCTGTCTCTGAAATTCCTTCAGTTTAAAATATTCAGTATACCAAGGTGCCGTATTTTGGGGTAGTGTGTCCTGAACTAACTCATTGCCAAAGGAAACAGTTGTGATCAGAAGGGTGAAAAGCAAAAAGCTCTGAGTATCCAGGTAGTATTTTATGCTATCCTATTGCATTTGAGAACAAATTAAAATAAGTGGGAACAGGACTAGGGCTGGCCAGTTACTTCAGTTGGTTGGAGCGCAGCCTTGTACTCCAAGATCAAGGGTTCAGATCCCCATACCAGCCAGCTGTGCAAAAACAAACAAAAAAAACAGCAAAGCAAAAATGATCCCCATTTGCAGTGGGAATAGGACTAAGTGATTCCTAACCTCAGATGGACTAAGATTTAAGTCCTTGTGCGACGAGAGTAGATTCACAGAAAATAAATGGGTCCATCAATGCGGGCTGTCATTTTAAATCACTCTGTTGATATAACCCCTGTAATAGAAAGCAAACATTAGGTAAGGGGGACAGGAGAGCAATCTGCTTTCTAGGCTTTTGTTGAAGTTCAGAAATGATCAGTGCTCTTCAGAAGATTATAAATTTCAATCTACAATGAAATGCTTTTTAAAATTTTCTGAGTAAGTAACTTCTAATTTATTTTGAAAGCAAGTGATTGGTTTCTCTGAGCAAAGGAGGAGGCCATGGTGTGTGATTGGACTAATCTTTTCCTGTAGCAACTAGAAAGTGGTAATAGAATGTGCCTCAGTATCTTCTCTGAGTGGGAGTTAATTATGGAATGTATTTGGGACTGAATATTGAATAATCGTCCAGGGTTTTTTTTTTTGACACCTTGCTAAATTAGTTCCTCTTGTGATCTAGTGATAGATACAGCGATTCCAGTGATGACAGCTTTTCAGAGCCAAGAATAGCTGAGTTGGAAATGAGCTGAAACAAATGCATGGCTCTGAGTAATGGGACTGCCTGACAGGTAAGGTGGAGTCTGCGAGTGTTGTTTGTCTGTCTTACAGACAAGCTGTCGTTTCAGTGCAGAAAGGAGAATTACAGGACTGGTCTTGCAGGACTCTGCACCCTTGGGATGCTCCTGTTTGACTAACACAGTTAGCAGGACAGATGTGACAGCCCACAGTGCTGTCAAGAGCTAGCCTTTGGGGAAAATGGAATGCACCTGAGGCCAGGAATGCATGTATAAGTGCACCTATAAATGTACACCTGGAGGCTGTAGTGGTTAGAGTAGTCTACACCAGGGGTTGGCAAGCTTTTCCTGTAAGGCCAGATAGGAAATATTTTAGACTCGTGGGCCATACAGTCTCTGTCACAACTGCTCCACTGTGCCATTGTAGTGGGAAAGTAGCCCTAAACAATACATAAATAAATGGGCGTGGCTGTGTTCCAATAAAACTTTACTTATAAAGACAGTCTGCTGACCCCTGGTCTAGGTCACTGATAGAAAAGCAGATTTCCTTGGATTTGAATAAAATAAAATAGCATTTGATTTCTTTGTAGGGAAATGCAAGAGACAGGCTTGGTGTTCAGAGGCAGCTCTGTTATGCATTAGTAGAGAGGGTTGCAGCCTGCCTAGCTTTATTGAATTTATGCTCAGAGGCAGATATCGCCTGGGATTACAGGGGTTATGGCAGGCCTTGAGTGGATACACTGCTCTTTAGTACGGACAGAAGCTTTTGGAAAACTTGTAAAGGGTTCATTGCATTAGTGCGAGCTCTCTTCATGTTTCCCTACAGGGCAGAGTATTTGTGTTCATTAGGCAGGAAGCAGAGCTGTGTCTATTTAGGTCTGCCTCAAGCATGGAGACCTTTGGGAGCAAGGGTGCAAACGTTAGATGGAGGTATTTTAAAGACTTGTATTATGCAATTTCTGATGTCGCTAATGTTTATATTCTTTTCTTTCAGTCTCTGAAGTAATTGAAGTCAAGATGAAGGAACTAGCTGAAGAAATCACCACACTTACAGAATTGCCCTGTTCTCCACCAAACACGGGATGTGAAGCCTCAAAGGGAATCTGATAATACATCCATGAACCAGAACCAAAGGGGTAGTTTTCTTTTCCCTCCAGAGGTGGCCTTTTATACTTAGAAATTTCTGTAGCTGATTAAACTTTTCCCAGCAACCTCCCTGGGGAGAAGGTGTGTTCTTGTTTTGTTCAATGTATAGCAATGCCAAGATGAAGGATCTGGTAACTGGGCCTTTGCCATGTTGTATGGGAAGGGTGGCAGGGCATGTGCTGTAACTAATTTTGAGTCAAATGAGTCATTCTGTTGCCTGGAACTCAACCACAGATTTGTGTGTGGCCCAAGATCGATTTCAATTTCTCACTCTATTTCCTGTTAAAAGTAAAATTTAACAGGTCCAAGACTTGTGGTGGAAAGTAAGAACCTTGCCTGAAGCACAAAGTTTAAGGGGCTCCCCAAAACTCAGGAATCAAGATCAGTCATATAATTGAGGTGAAATTCACCTAACATAGAATTAACCCAGTCACCACGTCTGTCTAGATCCAAAGCGTTTTCATCACTCCAAAATAAATCCCCATGCCTATGAGCAGTCACTCTGCATTCCCTCCTCCTCCCAGCCCCCCGGCAACCACCAATTTCCTTTCTATCTATGGATTTTCCTATTCATGTAAGTGAAATCGTACAATTTGTGGCCTTTTGTGTCTGGCTTCTTTCATTCAGCATATTTTCAAGGCTCATCCATGTTATAGCATGTATCAGGACTTCATTCTTTTTTATGGCCAAATAAAATTCCATTGTATGTATGTATTTACAACAATTTGTTTATCTGTTCATTTGTTGATGGATGTCTGGGTTGTTTCTGCCTTTTGGCTGTTGTGAATAGTGCTGCTATGAGCATTCACATGCAAATATTTGTGAGAATACCTGTTTTTAATTCTTTTGGGTACATGCCTAGGAGTGGAATTGCTGAATGGTAATTCTAAATAGAATTACTAAAAAAGTTAAATAACTTTTTGAGAAAGGATCAGTAATATTTTAAAGCGATATTTAAAAAAATCAAAATTAATAAAAAAAATTCACAGTGAACAAAATACCAGATTTTTTTTTTCTTTCCCCTTTTTGTCTTTTTTCGTGTCTGGCAACGGATCGCAACCCTCAGTGTCGCGCCCATACCGGACCGGGACCGGCAACGGGATCGCGACCCTCGGCCGAACCCTCGGCAGGAGCGCTGCTGCGCTTCCCAAGCGGCGCACTGTAGCAGTGTGCCACTGGGCCGGCCCCCAAAATACCAGATTTTAAAATGCTCCCTTAACACAGCATTCTCATCTAGCGTGCTTCCTAATTTTCCTTGTTGAATGTGCTTGAGATGACTTAGTTGTTGCTTACATTTAGGCTTTCTGATACTACTTTAAATATTTTAACTGCTCAGTTAATTTTTTGTGGTTATTTTTGGTCTTTGAACATTTTTTTTTAATGCTGTAAGGTGTTACACAATTATTATTATTTTTTTTTTTGTCTTTTTCCATGTCCGGCAACAGATCGCAACCCTCAGTGTCGCCCCCGTACCGGACTGGGACCGGCAACGGGATCGCAA
>NW_007726521.1:672585-675524 GCF_000696425.1 Galeopterus variegatus
CCCGCGCCTCGCTCAGCCAGTGAGCGGGAACCGGTCTGTATGTGGGATCCGAACCCTCGGCGGGAGTGCCTCCGAGCTTCCCAAGCGGCGCACTAGCGCAGTGCGCCACCGGGCCGGCCCCACACAATTATTTTGTAGTATACTACTGAAAATTCTACCAAACACGTGCAAAAATGAAATGAATAATTCTGGTAAACAAAAATATTAAAGAGCTTTAGGGCTCCACTTGTAAAAATTACAGCTTGAAGATCACAAGAGGCTCCAAACGAAAAGCCCACGAGGTAGGTTAAAAGCTGGAACAGGCCTCATAGAGAGAGGGTTGGAAGCACAGAGGGGATACTTTTAACATCACAAAGGCTTAAATGGAAGTTTTCAATTTTAATGATTTTGATTTCTAAAGTCACTTATAACAGAGTGCTTTCTCTGCAGGCTAATGATGCATGTAAATAGGACCAGAACTAAGGGCACTTAGGAACAATACCATCCTCCGTTGTTGCTACATGAGATTTTTCTCTTTTGGAGGCTACCCTTGAACTTGGAATCCAGGGAAGCACAGAACGGTAGTAGCATGGCTGCTTGGAATACTGGAGCAACCAGTGAGACCTGAGCACATGGAAAGTTACTATAAATCATTCACTCAATGAGTGTTTCTTAAGCCAGGCATGGTGTCAGGTGCTGGGGGTGCAGTGGGGAGCAGTCTGCCTTTCTGCACCTGGCAGGCTTTTAACAAATGCTGACAGGGAAATAAGTATTTGATTATAATTGTGACATGTCCAGGGGGCTATGAGATGGTCAAAGAATAAGGACAAGGAACCTTGAGAGAGAGTGTGACATGGGGTCCTATGATCAACTGGAGAGCCAAAGAAGGCCTCCTGAGCAAAGCAGGTAAGTAGTCGACTGAGATTTGTGCCTGTGGTCACATAGTGCAAAGATGGTGGGCCGAGAACTCCAAGACCCAGTGGGGATCTGCTTTCCCTGACTGACGGGGCAGGCGGGTGGGCAGTGGCACTGTTTCAATGGTGTCATCATCTGTTTGGTGTCAGCCTTCACTGAAGTTTGGGTTGGGCTGAGGGACTCTTTCTTTTTTGTTTTCTCCATAAGCCATCTAGCTCTGTTTTTAGTTGTCACGTTTGCTGGGTATTTCTACTTCTGTTGAAATGAGAAGTAGTAGTTACATGCACATCTGTGCTCTGTGAAGGTCAGTGCCAGGCATTGGCAGTCACCACCGTAGCCCCTAGAGCTAAGTTTCTGCAACCCCAAAATGCTGAACAAAATGAGGTGAGGCATGGAGAAATGTGTAAGGGAGGAAAAATATTTTTTTTTCTCCTCATCTTAGGTTAATGGCTGAGGCCCCTGTAACAAAAGACGGATTAACAAGAGAAAAACATACAGATTTATTTCATGTTAAGTTTACACAGGAGCCTTCATAAAGAAATGAAGACCCAAGGAAGCAGTTAGTTAAAGCTGAGCATTTTGTATAGTAGGAGTGGTGAAGAAGGAATAGTATGGAGAAATATGACAAGGCAAAGAGAATGATCTAATGGTAATGAACTGGGGGAATTTAGCAAGGCCCATTTGTTCACATTCTTCTCTGTGTCCCTGTGTCTTTAGAGATAAGGATGCTCCTTTCCTCTGGGCATAGGGAGGACACCTGTCACCTGAGGGTCTTATGACCCACTTCAGGGGAGAAGGGTTGGGAAAGTTTGGAGAGATCTTTCTGCACATACTGTCTCTCAAATTCCTTCAGCTTAAAATATTCATTATGCCAATGTACCATGTCCTGAACCCCATCACCAGCAGCTTTTGATCTTTAAGATTCACGTCCATAAATATCACTGAAAGATATTGGCAGATTCCATGGGCGTCATTCAGTTTCATCTCTCCTGAGTGGGGGCCACTTTCCATCCCTGGGGTTTCATCATTTCCTCGTTCCTCTGAGAAACCAGTGAAAAGCTGGAGAATTCAGTTGGGACCATTTGATTATAGAGTTCATTTTTAAGCCTGAATGTTAAGTTTTAAACTTTCGTCTTTTCCTTGAACAGGAAATGGTTTTGAAAACAGACGTATTGCTTTGGTTTGTTTTCTCTGGGGGAGACTATGCTTTCAGTCGGGTAAGATAAAAGCCCCAAACCTGGAGGTTGGAGTCAGTGTTCCAGGAAACTATATTTTCCAGGCTGAATCACCCTCTCAAGGGCATTCTCTGACCTAAAGAAACCTTGTCACATGCCATAGGCCAGGATGATGAAAGTACTTGCTGTAATGGTCACTTCTGTAGAGAATTTAAAGGTAAGAGATCAATATTTAGTTAGTTTCGATTATCTATTGCTGGAGTAGCAATTTCTGAGTTTATTTGCACAGGTGTATATTGTTTTAATGTCTCGAAAGGTGTGAATGTAGGGACCCCATGGGCGCCTGAACAGGGACACACCCTGGCAATATGGTGCCCTTCCTGGTTCTTCTCTGCAGTAAACAAGCCCCCTGGTGCCAACACCCAAGCCCACCCGCGCCAAACCTCAGCCAGTCACAGGTCAAGGCTCACCTCCTGCCCAGCCCTGTCCAATCAGTTACCGCCCCGTCCACTCTCTCCTGCCCCAGAGCACAGCACCCTATAAATGTACGCGCAGTCCTTGAATAAAGCAGAACTTCTCTGGCAAACTGTTAGCCCGGGTCTCATGTGCTTCCTTCGTCCGTGTGCCCCTTCATTTGGTGCCTAAACCCGGGAAGGAGTTCACTGCTGTACCGTACATCCGCCTTCCCGGGAAGGAGTTCACCCTGCGACAGGGGACTCCTTCCTCGGACCTCCTCGGACTCCTCCACGACCCCCCAGGATTGACGGTCCGCCCCCGTCCATTTTCTCTGGCTCTGACTTCCTTCACCCACCACCGGCTCATCTGTTAGGTAAGCCCCCTTTTCCTTTTGTCAGGCTTGTAGATTATTTA
>NW_007726521.1:676460-677196 GCF_000696425.1 Galeopterus variegatus
CTCCGTCTCCATCTTTTATCCAGCCCTTTTCTAGCCCCAACTTACCGCCATCTTGTTCCCTGCTGACTCCTATTTCACCTGCCCTGGCACCCTCTTTTAGTCCCCCTGTGACTCATTCCCAGGGACTTCTCCCTTCCTCTACCATGGCTCCTCTCCACGAAGTAGCTGGTGCTGAGGGGGTCGTAAGGGTGCACGTTCCCTTTTCATTAGCCGATCTCACTCAGCTAGAAAGGAGATTGGGGTCCTTCACCACCGACCCCTCTACTTACATTAAAGAATTCCAATGGGTCCTTCAGGCATACAGTCTCACACATCATGACATCTATATGCTCCTGGCCAACACCCTCCTTCCAAAAGAACGCAATCACGTTTGGGGTGCGGCTTGGAGTCATGCAGATGAAGTCCACCGCACAAACCCTGCCCTCCCTATTGGCCCCCAGGCAGTTCCTGAACAGGAACCACATTGGGATTACAACACTCCACAGGGAATTCAGGCCAGAGATCATTTTAGTTCTTGCCTCCTGGCCGGTCTTAAAAAGGCCTCTCGCAAAGTTGTCAATTTCCAAAAAGTCCAGGATGTTATCCAAAAAAAGGAAGAAACCCCATCCAAGTTCCTTAATTGCCTAACTCAGGCTTTCCAACAATACACCAACCTAGATCCCACCTCATAAGACAGACGCCACGTCCTTATGACATACTTTTTGGCTCAATCCTACCCCAACATCAAGGCCAAACT
>NW_007726521.1:680130-680573 GCF_000696425.1 Galeopterus variegatus
TGCAAAAGGAGACCAAAATGAACCCCTATCATCTTCACCAGATAAGCTATTCCAAAAACTCCGCCAGGTTCTGGTCGTGGCCCCTGCTTTACACCTGCCTGACCTCACCAAACCCTTCTCCCTTAATGTACATGAAAGGGATGGACAAGCCCTGGGTGTGTTAGGACAAACATATGGCCCTTCCTTCACCCCAGTAGCATACTTGTCCAAACAACTAGATCCCACTGTCCGGGGCTGGGATCCCTGCCTTCGTGCCCTGGCTGCTGGACATCTACTACAGAAGGAGGCTTATAAATTAACATTTGGTGCACCCTTAACCATACTCTCGCCTCGCCATCTAAAGAACCTTCTCAACTACAAAGCTCTACACTCCCTTTCCCCCTCTAGGCTGTTAGGCTTGCTGTCCTCCTTCCTAGAAAATCCTGATATTACCTTTCTCCCGT
>NW_007726522.1:0-2287 GCF_000696425.1 Galeopterus variegatus
TGGGTTGTTTCCAGCTTTTTGCTATTAAAAAGAAAGCTTTTATGAAATTCTTGTGCAAGTAAATGAGTTAAATTTTATCTTGGGCATATAACCAAGAGTGGAATTGCTGGTTCACAGGGCACAGGAATGTTCAAATTTGCTAGAGAATGACAAATTGTTTCCCAAAGTGATTGTTCCAATGTATACCTCACCAATAATGCATAAAAGATTCCTCCAATCCAGATCTCTCACACATGGTATTGTCAACTTTGCTAATTGAATGAGTGTTGAATTAATAAATGAGTAAATAGTGGGAAAACAATGGATTGTTCACATCAATTTTCAAAATATCTGTTCATATGATGACTTGATTATGGCTTTAGCTTTCAGCAAATTGAACATTCTTTACCTGCTAAGTAACTGTGGTTACAAGAGGATGGAAGTGAGAGGTTGGTCAATGGAAACAGAACTGCTAGATAGGAAAAATAAGTTCTATTGGTCTACAGTCAAGCTAGGCATCTATAATTAACAATGATTTACTGCATGTTATCAAATGGCTAGAAGAGAGGAGATCGAATGTCCTCATCCCAAAGAAATGATTATGTTTTGTAATGATGAANACCTGGACCACAAGTTTTACCTGATGTACACCAAGTGTGCCTTTGTTCACTGGCACGTGGGGGTGGGATGGAGGAAGGAGAGTTTTCAGAGGCCCATGAGGATGTGGCTGCCCTTAAGAAGGATTATGAGGAGGTTGAAGCAGATAGTGCTGAGGGAGAGGATGAGGGCAAGGAGTATTAAACTGTCTGCTGCAATTTTACACTCCAGTGTCTTGAGACTATCTTATTTCTGTTCTGTGAAACTGTCCACTGTGGCCCTAAACTATCAATAAAAGTGATGTTTCAATTTTTAAAAAATTGTTTGGTAAATGTTGTAAATTCAGTTAGCCATATGTCAACATAAAATTACTGATGAATGATCTAGATAAAAGGAATGTAAGTATTTTCTGTAAAGGGCTAGGTAGTAAATATTTCACATACCATGAAATATTATTCTTTGATTTTTCTTTAACCTTTTAAAAATGTAAGAATTATTCTTAGGTCTTGGACCATACAAAAACAGGTAGTGGGAGGCTGGCCGGTTAACTCAGTTTGTTAGAGTGTGGTGCTGATAACACCAAGGTGCAGGGTTTGATCCCTATACTATCCAGCCACCCCCTAAAAAATAGGTGGTAGGCTGGATTTGGACCATGAGTCATAGTTTACAGACTCCTGATCTAGAACAACAAAGTCAACATGAAATTCCAAAATTGGTGTATTTGGTAGAATGGGTTAGCTTCTGGGAAACTGATTTTCAGTGGGCTATTATGGTTTCAATTTTAAAAAGCAATTAGCTAGTTGGAGAAAAAAAAGCTAATGACCCATGAGAAAATAGCAGACTTATCAAATCACAGGTGCTGAGACATTTGGGTATCCATATGTGGAAAATAAAATGAAATAGAATCTATAGTTTGCACCATACACAAAAAACAATTCCAGCTACATTAAAAAAAAATTAAATATAAAAGGCAAACTAAAAAGCTTTTGAAAGACAGTAGACTATCATATCACAGCAGTTTGGGGAAAGATTTTTTTAAACCTGACATAAAATGCACTAACCATAAAGGAAAGTCTATTAAATTTGAGACTACATTTATGTTTCTATTCATCAACGTATATCTAGACTAACAACAAAAAAATAAGAAGGAATGATGGACTTAGAAAATCACCATTTTGCAACCGTCATGGTAATCATTGGTTCAGTTAGGAATCTGCAATAGATGCTAAAACCAGTGGGTGAAAATTCGATGAGGAACGAGTTATTTAAATAGCCTCAAAGTATCTCTCCACAAATTACTTATTAATTACAAAGGGGAAAAGTATCCGTATAGTGAATAAAACTAACCAATACAACCTTATTAAAAATCAAAAATAATATCCCTGTCACCAGAAACCCAAGTTCGGTTGCTCTCCGCTTAGGGAATAAATGACTCGAGAGTCCTAGAGGCTGGTGCGAGGGTAGGAGGCTTTATTCAGGAAGCAGCAACCTTGGAGACAGCTGGGTAAAAACTGTCTCCAAGTCCAGGTCTTTCACAGGATTTGTATAGTAGGGAAAAGTGTGGGAAAGGGGGAGGGTGCTGTGTCTCTGCAGAACTGCAAATTCTTCAGATTGTTCTGTCCTTGGTGGTTGGTCTTGTGACTCCTCAGTCTTGACCATCACAATGCTGATGTTATTCTTACCTGGAACTTCAGAAGTTTCAAAAAGGAAC
>NW_007726522.1:3300-5447 GCF_000696425.1 Galeopterus variegatus
TCCTGATTTTGATTAATGTAATGTGGTTTCAAAAGAGAAAATCTTTGTTCTCAGGAAGTATACATGGATGTTTTTAAGGACAGAGAGGCATAATGTCTGCAAAATCCTCTCACATGGTCTTCAAAAAGTTCATGGAAGGATTCAGATTATCTTTTTTCTTATTTTTTTGATGGCTGGCTAGTGCAGGGATCTGAACCCTTGACCTTGGTGTTCTGACCGCACGCTCTAACCAACTAAGCTAACCAGACAGCCCTGTATTATCTTCTAATGCAATTTTTTACATGAACTTTTAAAAGTACCTCCATATATGGACAGAGAGAGAGTAAGAGAGAGGGAGGAAGAAGAATGAACAAATTATGAAGGGAATGGGACAAGAAAGTAAACAACTAAATCTGAGTAAAATGTAAACAGGAGTTCCTTGTGTTCTTGCATCTATCCTTGCAACTTATCTGTAAGCGTGAAATTACATCAAAATAAAAATTTTTAAAATACAATATTCCACTCTGAAAAGGCTATATACTGTATGATTCCAACTTTATGACATTCTGGAAAAGGCAGAACTATGGAGACAGCAAAAAGATCAGTAGTTGCCAGGAGTTCGTGGGTGGGGAAGGAGGGCAGGATGAACAGAGACTGCAGGGGACTTTGAGGGCTGTAATGATGGAGATATGTTGCCACACATTTGTCAAAAGTCATAGAACGTACAACACAGTAGTGAACCCTGATGTAAACTATGGACTTTATTTAATAATAATGTATCAATATTGGCTCATCAATTATAACAAATATACCACACTATTCAAAATGTTAATAATAGTGGAAATTTTATGGTGGGGAGGGTATAGGGGAACTCTGTACTTTCCACTTAATTTTTCTGTAAACCTGAAACTGCTGTAAAAAATAAAGCCTGTTAATTTTTAAAAATGGACACTATAGAGTAGAAGAGAATCCAAGGTGTTGGAAAAGATATTTGCAATACATAGAATCGCCAAAGGACTAATTTCCAGAATACACATATACTTCCCGTAACATCTCAATAGAACAATGGGCAAAGGGTGTGAATAGACGTTTTATGTAAGAGAAAATCTAGGCCTGGCTGGTTAGATCAGCTGGTTAGANTGAAATATTATTCTTTGATTTTTCTTTAACCTTTTAAAAATGTAAGAATTATTCTTAGGTCTTGGACCATACAAAAACAGGTAGTGGGAGGCTGGCCAGTTAGCTCAGTTTGTTAGAGTGTGGTGCTGATAACACCAAGGTGCAGGGTTTGATCCCTATACTATCCAGCCACCCCCTAAAAAATAGGTGGTAGGCTGGATTTGGACCATGAGTCATAGTTTACAGACTCCTGATCTAGAACAACAAAGTCAACATGAAATTCCAAAATTGGTGTATTTGGTAGAATGGGTTAGCTTCTGGGAAACTGATTTTCAGTGGGCTATTATGGATTCAATTTTAAAAAGCAATTAGCTAGTTGGAGAAAAAAAAGCTAATGACCCATGAGAAAATAGCAGACTTATCAAATCACAGGTGCTGAGACATTTGGGTATCCATATGTGGAAAATAAAATGAAATAGAATCTATAGTTTGCACCATACACAAAAAACAATTCCAGCTACATTAAAAAAAATTAAATATAAAAGGCAAACTAAAAAGCTTTTGAAAGACAGTAGACTATCATATCACAGCAGTTTGGGGAAAGATTTTTTTAAACTTGACATAAAATGTACTAACCATAAAGGAAAGTCTATTAAATTTGAGACTACATTTATGTTTCTATTCATCAACGTATATCTAGACTAACAACAAAAAAATAGGAAGGAATGATGGACTTAGAAAATCACCATTTTGCAACCGTCATGGTAATCATTGGTTCAGTTAGGAATCTGCAATAGATGCTAAAACCAGTGGGTGAAAAATTTTTTTTTTCTTTTTGTCTTTTTTTGTGTCCGGCAACGAATCGCAACCCTCAGTGTCGCGCCCGTACCGGACCAGGACCGGCAACGGGATCGCAAACCTCGGTGCTGCGCCCGCACCTCGCTCAGCCAGTGAGCCGACTAGCCAGAGCAATCAGAGAAGAGAAGGAAATAAAGGGCATCCAGATTGGAAAAGATGAAGTCAAACTGTCCCTGTTTGCAGATGACATG
>NW_007726522.1:6247-7357 GCF_000696425.1 Galeopterus variegatus
CTAGGTAAATTCCCAGCAGAAAGCATGATCTTGTGTACAGGAACACGTACAAAATATACATGAGAGCATTGTTCATAACAACAGTAAGGTTTGAAGAGTCAAAAACCAGGATGAACTCAAATGTCTATTTACAATAGAACTGATAAATAAATTGATAGAGCCCCACAATGGAATATTTCACAATGATGAAAATTAACAAATTGGGCTGGCCGGTTGGCTTGGCTGGTTAGAACATAGTGTTAAAACACCAAGGTCAAGGATTCGGCTGCCCATATAAGCCAGCCACCAAAAATAAAATGAGAAAGAAAGAAAATTAACAAACTACAACTATTCACAACATGGATAAATCTCACAAACGTAATGTTAAGTGAAAGCAATATGGGGGTACTTTAAGAAGTTCATGGAAAAATGGAATTAAAAGATAGTACACATCCTTCCATGAACTTTTGAAGAACTCTGGTAAGACATAAGAGAAGATACAGTAGGAATTCATCCATCTGTATAAAGTTCAAAAGCAGCCAAAACAAAAAAATACCTTTGGGGATGCGTACACACAAGGAAAAATTAAAAAGAAAACCTAGTCGATGATTGTTACAAATGGCAGGATGGTGTTTATTTCTAGAGATGAGAGGTGAAAGGACTCACTAGTATGGGGAAGAGGGGGTGCTCATAGTATCTGATGAATTAACCCAGGTAGCAAGCACATATAAACACTTTATAAAATATATGTATAGTTTATATATATTAATCCATAATATATAGGAGGGTACTTCAAAGAGTTCATGGAAACATTCATATTATCTTTTAATTTTGAAGTATCCTTGTATTTTGTGCTTTTTTTTCTTTAATAATATATTTCACAATTAAGAAGGGGATAAAATGATCTTTGTTCTATGTTATCCCCTGTACACCAAAAAATGCAAATACATTAGAGTTTAAACTTAAAGTCCTGAAGCCAAACAAAAACTGGAAGAAAATACAAGCAAATAAATACCTAAGGGGGTGCTGAGTGGCTAGAAACTACTTTTCTAAGCTTACAAGTAAAGGCAAAAACCTTGAGGAAAAAGAGATTGATTGATTTTATTAAATAAAAAAGGAAAAATATTTGTA
>NW_007726522.1:7663-8212 GCF_000696425.1 Galeopterus variegatus
TTTTCTCTT
The DNA here is from genome assembly GCF_000696425.1 of Galeopterus variegatus. Classification (NCBI taxonomy): domain Eukaryota; kingdom Metazoa; phylum Chordata; class Mammalia; order Dermoptera; family Cynocephalidae; genus Galeopterus; species Galeopterus variegatus. The sequence goes on from NW_007726522.1 coordinate 7,673, forward strand.
CCAGTTTTCCTTTCATTAAATAACTCTCCCGCTGTCATCCACACAGAGGTTTTTAAGAAAAGCAACCACCCTGAAGTGGTCCTGACAGCAAGAACATTTTGGTGAGTTACTAAAGAAGATAAGGTAGAAGAAACTTGTTACATATGAAAAGTACTGCTGTGCCTGGTTGAGTTAAATTGCATTTGCATCTCTGGGGCTGCTCTGGACTGTTGCNGAGTACATTTTGACCTGTTTGATGTGATATATCTCTGTAAGTAAGAATGTTCAGGGTGAACAAAGCCTGGTAAAGGGCTCTTGACTGAGGAGAACTGTTGTACCAAATTATAACATTGACACTGTACATTCTTTCCAAGAACATATCCTCCTCCTCTGACTGGGTTCTGACTCTGATCCACCCTACCCTGTCCTAAGGGTGTGGCCCACTTGGACCCATCTGGCTGATTAAATTGGGCATTTAGGATTCAAAGAGATTATCCAAAGACTAGTGAGAGCATTTGGATTCACCACTTCAGCGGTGTGAATACCAAGATGACGTATTTT
>NW_007726522.1:9992-10945 GCF_000696425.1 Galeopterus variegatus
GGCAATTTCGAGGATCTGAACCCTTGACGTTGGTGTTTACCAGCACCATGCTCTAACCAAGGGAGCTAACTGGCCAGCCCTTGGCACAGTTTCTGGCATTTGAAATTAGGAATGGGATTGGGACCTGCCAACTGAACAGATATTTTCCCCTGCAAATTCAGAAAGGGCATGATTGCTAGCTTCAGTTCTTTCATCTATAAACTGGAGATAACGATAAAGTGGAACACTTAGGGTTTGTTGTCGTTCAACGGACATTTATTGAGCCACATGTCAGTCATGGTTCGAAATTCATTCATTTAATCCATAACAACTGAGTAAACCAAGTACTATCTTTAATGACATTTTACAGCATAGGGAAACCCAGGCACAGAGGCGTTCATGCTAGAGCCCCACAGCTAGAGTTCCAACCCAGACAACTTGTCTCCAGAGCCTGCCAGTGTCATTAAGTGGTTAGCACTATGCCTGGCACATAGTAAGAGCTCAGTAAATCTATACGGTGTTGGTTGTGATCAACTCTAGGCAGCAGCTGCTTCAGAATTTTAAGTTTAGGGTAGACAGTTTGTTGGAAGGGGAAGCCGGGGAGTGCTTGCATAGCAACCACAGTTTACTATATAGCAACCACGATGTTTACTTAGATTGGGGGTTTAGGGGAAGTTGATGGGGACTGTGGGGGAGGGGGAGATAGCCGGCCACCCCTTGGCACGCCACTTTGCAGCAGAAACTAGCACGGCAGCGGCTGCAATCGGAGCGCCCTCCCGGAAGCGCCCAAGGAGCCACTCCTCTCTGCACCGCAGCCTCCCCTGCCCATCGACGCTGACCACGCCTCCGGTTCCGCCGGCTAGCCCTGGTTCCGCGCTCGCGAGTCACAAAGCTCGGGATCACGTGGGCGGGCCGGTGCGCTTTGTGACATCACGGCCCCGCCCCTCGGCCCGCCTATCCGCGCACGTCAGCCC
>NW_007726522.1:11861-45659 GCF_000696425.1 Galeopterus variegatus
AGGCGGAGAGGGCTCGCGTGTGGTGGGGCCTGGGCCTGGGGAAGCCGACGCCGGTCGTCCGGAAGCCAGGAGGAGGCGAGAGGCCGTTCGTGGACTCCGGGCCTAGGCCCTGTCCCCTCAACCCGCTCCCGGGGCCTGGGTCACCCCCATCCACGGAGAGAGACCAGCCGGGAGGTGCGGCCGCGCTATGGACCCCTGACCCCCCGGGTCGCTCGGACTCTGACGTGTGGACTGACCACTACTGACTGCACCGCCTGTCCCCGTCTCCTGCCGGCCCTTAGCATGAGCGAGGGGGACCCGGCCGGGTGACATTGTGCCCGTTGGCGGATTCTCGATTTCCCCTTTCCCCGTCCTCGCCCTTCTCCTCCCACATGAAGTGATTCTGAGTACCGGGGGGGGTGGGTTCTGGATGATTGTTGTTACGAACCCCTGCTTGTAGTTGGGGGGTATTTAATCTGAGGCCTCAGGGTCCTTCGGTGTCTTTGAGTGTTCTGTGTGTGTACATATTTTGCTCTTAAGTTTATAAATATACATATATTGAGAGTGTCCACGTCTCCTCGCTGAACCTTAGGAATCCTTTGGCACCATGTCCTGTGTGCATTATAAATTTTCCTCTAAACTCAACTATGATACCGTCACCTTTGATGGGCTCCACATCTCCCTCTGCGACTTAAAGAAGCAGATTATGGGGAGAGAGAAGCTGAAAGCTGCTGACTGCGACCTGCAGATCACTAATGCGCAGACGAAAGAAGGTAAGGGCCACAGGGGTTCCAGATATTGCTGGTTGAAGGGAGATACTAGTTGTAAGGTGCTTGGCAGATTAACCGCCATTATATACCTTGTGGGTCTGTTCTTTCTAATACTTTTGATACAACTTTCATTGATCAGGGTTAGGCGGCCGGCTTTATTTGATTTCTGCATACTTGGGTCATCTGTAACAGGCTAATCCCAAAACATAGATGTCTGATTACTCTTCTCGAAGTTTTTAAAAATGAGGTGGGGGGCGGGGAGGGAAAGGAGGTTGTTGTTATTCAGGTTCTCTGGGTGCTTGCCTTGTGACGTTTTCTAACTGCTTTTCATCAGAAGGAAGGGAGTAGACCATATGCAAGGTTTCTTTTGTTAATGCAGCGATAGAGATACTTTTCTAATTTCCTAGTTTAACGTTTTGGAGTGTATATGTCCTCCCTTTTTCCCTCTCGCGTTTTTTTTTTTTTTTTAATTTGGAGTTGCCTGTGTTGTGGAGAAGGGATCCTCACTTTATTATTTGTGAGGATTTAATCAATGTTGTAATTGTTTTTGGAACTTGAAATGTTCTGATGTGACCACTTTTATCTCGTGTATAAATTCCACAATTAGTAGTAAAGGAATTAAGTAGTGGAACTCTTAGTTCATCACATTACTCTTAAAATTTAGCAATTCGGTAGAGATCAAAAGTACTGGTTTTTCTCTTTTAAGGTAGTAATTGCTAGATTATATGTGACTTGTACTAGGATACTGAAAAATAGCAGGCTGCTATCATAGGAATACAAATAGGCCACTGATTTGAATATTTTAAGTTTTTCTTCTTTTTAAAAGTATTTTATAATATTGAGAATTTAACAGTAGGTAAATGTGACCAGCAATCTTTTCTGACAACTTGTTTTGATTTCTTTTTCCTCTGTGCAGTAGTGCCTATGTATAGTTTTCAGTAGATGAATCTTCTGAGACTTATTGGTAGGATGAGAAGAAATAAAGTGAAGTTCTAATTAGGTTAGGGTGTTTTTGATCACTAAATTTGGCTTAAGGTGTGACATGGGTTCTTTTAGTTGAAATGGGAGGTCTCTCACCTCTTGCCTGTAGTTTGGTAGGTAGAGTAAATCTTTTCATGTAGATCAGTTTCTATTTACAATGCAGATTTAAGTATAATTATAGGTTAAGGAACAGCATACTGTAGTGGCTTATCATGACAAAAAAATTTTTTTCCAATTTTATTTATATTTATTTTTTGTAGGGTACAGTGTGTTGTTTTGATACATGCATATACTGCACAATGATTCACTTAAGGTAGTATAGTTTTGTACCCGTTAATGACTCAGAAATAGGAAGAACTTTATTCACCTGATAATATGTGAAAAAATATAGTCTGCTCTCCCTTCCCCCTTTTTAAAACAAGTGTCATACCCTTTGGTAATTGTAATTTTGTGTAATATTCCTCTCCTTAAGGAGAAAATTGTTGGTGGTCATGAACAGTTGAGAAATAACTTTTTAAAGTCCACCAAAAGCATCTCTTAAGTATCATTCACATTTATCAGAACAGATGGATTTATGAGAATTTTAAGCCGTCTTGATACATTATTTACAAATGAAAGACAACATAAATGAAATTAGAAGATATTAAGGTAATTTTAATCATCATATACTGTGCAGGTTTCTTATTTTGCTGGAGTATTACACTGTTGAATCATTTGAGGCTAGGCTTAATTCATCTTTTCCACCTAAGAACTGAATACAGCGTTGTTAGACTTGAGTATGTTACGGTTGAAAAAATCTTGTCCACAGATTTAAGAGTTTTGTGACTTTGTGTTTTTTTTTCTAGTCCAGGAAATATAAATAAGTGATGCATAATCCACACCCTGAAAGCCAGGGAAGTGCTTTGCCCAGAAGCATATTTTCTTTTATAAACTTGTGTGAACTGCCTATTATTGGAGAAAGCTTTGACTTGTTAAGAAAGGGGAGCTGTGGGCCAGAAAATGTGCATTTTATGCAGTCCTCAAAGGAGAAAAAGGTATCATTGATAATAGCGCAGAGGGTAGCTACTTAATGAGTTTTATGGGAAGTAGTATCCAGTGTCACAAGGCAGTTGAGTACTTGGTCTTAGCATTATCCGGGGAATTAAAGATTGTAAAATGAATGTTTATAGCTTCATGGGATACTGCTTAGGAGAGAAGGTTGAACTGGATCATTTTGGTTTGTTTTATATTAATGTTTAAGTCATTTAATCTACCATGTTTCTATAAAACATTCCTTGCAGCTTTGGAAATCTGTTCATGTTTAGTACCCTTAAATTTTGATAAGACTAAAATGCTTGGATCTGAATTCCGTGTGTTTTAGACTTAAGAATTGTACTTGTTTATTTGTAGACTATATTTCAAAATGAATCCCAAATGATCTTTGTTATTTTTGAAAAACTTCTCTACTGTGCTTTTTTGCAAACTGACCCCCAAGAAACAACAAAACAACCTTCGTTCTGAATTTAGGGTGAGAGATTTGGAAGCTGTATTTTTAAAAGACCCTTATTGTCTTTCTGACTCCATTTCTCAGGTTTGTCTTGTTTTTCATTCTCTCCATTCCTTTCATGTTTTTGGATGAAATTACACTGGTGAGGAGAAAAAGGGACTTTTGAAGCTCACAGACTACTTGTTAAGGAGTATTTTAAGTGTGAAATACTTTGGGGGGTAGGAAGTCATCATTGTAGTTCAGGTACTTAAATGGTCAGTTAGAACATCTGTTTGAGGGGCTTTTGGGCACCTGACTTTTAGTTTGACATAGTGCTGTGCTAATCAAATTAATAAGTTGTCTTTAAAAGCTATTGTGAATGCACTTGAGAGTTCTTACATATTAAGAAACTTCCTGTCAGGTGTTTGACACTGTTTTGTTCTAGAATTAACTTTTTAAAAAATCCCACATTCCCACTTCTCTTGATTTTTTTTTGACTCAGCTTGATTGGAATTTGGGACTATCATGAACTATCCAAGGTGATGATAGTCTTACATTGGCATGCCTAAATCTAGGAAATTGCATCAGTCTAGTTGGATACCTTTGAGATATAGCCTTCTACCTGAAATACACCGAAAAGAACCCTTGCCGGAACAATTTAGTTTATAACAAGGAACTCTAAGAGCATTATGACTAAAAATAGTAAAAGATGATATACATTGAAAGTCTAAAATGCCTACATATGTGATAAGCTTAAAATAATTGGGAGAACTGAGGTAGTCAGCCACTTAGTGCTGAGCATCTTAAGTGAAACAGGTACACTTAGTAACATTAAAAGACTGAACCCTAATGTCTGGTTTTGTGATTAAGGGAGATGGATACATTTTTGCATCTCCCAGTAGTGAGTTATGTTCCTTTTTGGTAATTTTACAGATTCTTGCTTTGCAAATCTTTTTACCATAGTTAAGGTCCAATTTCTTAATTTCATTCTTATAAATGTTGTAAATAATAGTCCAAATAGTAGAAAAATAGGACCCATTCACTCTCCCTCTTGGTCTTCTCAGAAAGTGACATCCAGATGCTGAAGCCCAGGAATTCATGCCTGATTCCTCTTTCTTCTTAATCTCCCCAATATTCAGTCCACCAGCAAGCTTGTGAGATCTACCTCAAAACATTCTGGTTCTCTTTCTCTATCTGCCACATCCTAACACAGGCCATCATTTTCTCTACCTGGACTACAGGTAGCAGCCTCCTTATTGGTCACCCTGTTTCTACTCTTGTTCCCCTATAGTTTATTCTTTACATAGATGCCAGAGTAATCTTTTCTTTTTTTAACATAAGTCATTATTACTTTGTTTAAAATCTTTCAATGACTTCCTATTGTACTTAGAAACAAAATATAAATCAGTGTATGACAGACTGTACCTTTCTACCTATAGTTCATGTCATTCTTTTCTTTTCTTCAGCTTTTCATACTTTTTTGTGTCATTTTTCACATGCTTTTTCCCTCTTCCTGAAAATACTCTTCCTCCAGCTTTTTTGCATATCTGTCTGGCCTCTTAGTCTTCAAGTCTAAATGTAAGTTTCTCAGTGGGGCTATTTTTTAATCATTCTATGCAGAGTTACATTCCACTATTTATTCTTTATTAGGAAACCCTTTTTATTCATAATAGATCATAATTTAATTTTTAGTCTGTCTTCCCCAGTAATAAAGGTTTCTGAAGGCAGGGATCATAACACTTAACTCATGTTTAGGGGCTAGAAGAGACAGAATATCTTCATCCTAAACAACAGCTTTTTCCCATAGTTCACATGTTCGGCATTTCTCACTAAAGTGGAGAATGATTTAGTATTACTAAGATTTGGCGTTTCAAAAAAGAAGGGGTACGAGAGCTTAGAACGTGGTGACACTATTTGGTGTCCTTTAAAGAGAAGTCTCCTTATGGCTTTGGATATGTTTTTTGACAATATCAGCAATCTAGATGCAAGGAGCATGTAATTATTAATGCTCTTTTATGTTTAGGTTCATTTCCCATAAAATTTATATTTGAAGTTTTCTAATTTTTGGATATTTACCCAAATCCCCAAATAGAAATTCAGCTCTTTATATATTTATTTACAGAATATACTGATGATAATGCTCTAATTCCTAAGAATTCATCTGTAATTGTTAGAAGAATTCCTATTGGAGGTGTTAAATCTACAAGCAAGACATATGTTATGTAAGTATTTATAAAATCTCATGTATTTCTCAAAATAGTCTTTATTTTTTTATTTTGTAAGAAGTGTATTTTAGAACTAAACTTATTATGTAAACCTTAATAAGTATATTTTCTCAATCCTCAAAACTGAGGATGGGGTTCTTTTTGTTTTCTCTGATTTCTTCCCCCACTTAAACTGGCTTAGCCTATAGAGTTAGAAGTAAGAGCTATTATAAGGAAAAATTTTTGCTCCATATGGGCAGTATTTACAAAGATAAGAAAGTGATATCAAATCATTGAATAAATATTTCTGTATTTCTTTTTTTTATTTGCCTACTTTGGGGGGAGGGTCCTTCTGGTTTTGGGGAGGTTTTTTACTGCAAAAACGAACATGTTATAGAGAACTGTGCTAAATATTTTGACAGGATCGGGAGTACTCAGGATTGCTAACATTTGCTGCTTATCAGTAAGAGGCTTTGGTGGGGAGGCCATTGAGTATGTAGGATTTATAAGCATTAACACTGGAATCAGGCTTAGGTTTGACTCCGTTCACTCTTTTATACCAGTTGTGTGACTTAAAATCTGTGCCTCACATTCCTCAAAAATAAAATAGGGATGTGAGTACGTAACTCACAGAGGGGTATAAGAATAAATGGCACATTATTGGAGTAAGAACACAGCAGTCTCTCAAGACTAGTCTAGAAATTAATATTCAATAAAAGGGCAGGATTAAAACTTTTTATCCTTAGCTTTCTCTGCTTTCTTACAATTTTAATAGTGATAACAGAACTATAATTTGTGAAAAGGGCAGCAACTTGGACTTAGAAGTTAGGTAGCTTTGTTTGAAATTTCGGCAAATCCTGCTTTGGGTCAGTGAAAAATTGTTGAATTTGCCAGTCTTGGAATGTGTTTTTGGAATTGAGGTAAAGTCATTTATTGGAGCTTACCTTATGTGGGCAAGTATTCATTCAAAAATTTTTTTCACTAATTTGTTGTAAAGTTACATTCTATATCTTAACATTTAGAGGTCCTTTGGTGTAATATCTTTTGTATAGCAACAACTTTAAAAAACTGAATACTTCTTTTGTTGTAATTACCAAGTAAACTTAGTGGTATGAGCTTTTAGCTTTAAATGGTTTTAAGAATTATAAATTACAAGGAGTATTAATTCCTACAGTCTAGTGAGAAATTATAGTCTATCAACTGCTTTTTATTGATAGCAAACATTTAGTTTCTTTGTATTTTTTGATATTCAGAAACTTTTGGGAAAAGAATTGTTTGAAGTACATGGTAAAATAAGTTGCCTCTTACACAGAATTTCATGTCAATTTATGATACATAGGATTTTGTTTGTAATAAATTTGCCTCATAAAATTCCTGAATTTGTTGAGCAGATACTAGAAAATGAAAGCTTTTAATCTAAGGACTTCCAAATCATGATGCTATCTAACAATTCTCTATAGTCAAGATACTATAAACTTAAAACTAATTTGGTTAGAGCATGGTGCCAATAACACCAAGGTCCAAGGTTCGATCCCTGTACCAGCCAGCTGCCCCCCCAGAAAACACTAAAACTAAGCATTTAAATGCTATTTTTAGCAACTCGACCCCTATCTTCTTTCCTGTGTGGACTAAAGAAATTTCTTTTTGGATTTGTTTGTATGTTCTTCTGGTTTTTATTAAGGTTCGATCCCTGTACCAGCCAGCTGCCCCCCCAGAAAACACTAAAACTAAGCATTTAAAGGCTATTTTTAGCAACTCGACCCCTATCTTCTTTCCCGTGTGGACTAAAGAAATTTCTTTTTGGATTTGTTTGTATGTTCTTCTGGTTTTTATTTATATATATATTTTTTGTAGCTGGCTGGTATGGGGATCCAAACCCTTGATCTTAGGTTATAAGGCTGCAGTCTAACCAAATGAGCCAACCTGTTTTTTTAAGCATCAAATTGTTTAATTCTACATAACCATTTAATGTGGGTTTTTTTGTTGTTGTTGCTGTTTTTAGCTAAATTACTCTTCAGATTATGTTGCGTTTTCCTGTGAGTTAAACTTCTTCAGTCCTTGGTCATTGTTTTGAGATATTTTAAAAATGAAAATACCTGTTAGCCTGTCTTCTTGGATTCGAAAATTAGTTTTTGGAGCACAGCAATTTCTCGGGGATCTAAATCTTAAATGTTAACAATAGTAGTCTTGCTTTAAGAAAACCCGATGTGTGGAAATTTATATCTGGACCTTTTCACAAGCTGGGGAATGATACGATTTAATTTTTTAGTCTATTAAGAATAAAACACAAAGTTTCTAAACATAACACAATCCCCATACTACCTTTCAGAAAATATTTAAGTGCTAAGATACACCTATTTTAGAATTTCCCAGTATGGCATTCTTTTATTAAACCACAAATGTACCTTGAACTATTCAAAGGTGGTAAAAGTTAATCAAAGTAGTTTATTCCTTACTTCAGAAATTGGCTGTTTTTAGATTTTTGTACCAAAGGAAAATTGTGTTCCTAAAAATGTATGATTACAGATATATATTAAGATTTATTAGCATAAAAATTTATAAATAGCTAATGTTTTGTTTTTCTTTTGTTTTTTTAGAAGTCGAACTGAACCGATGATGGGAACTACAAAAGCAGTATGTAAAAACACAATCTCGCACTTTTTCTACACATTATTTTTACCTTTATAATGTAGCTGTGAAGTAAATCATTTTAGAACTTAATATCCAACTGATCATAGTACATATTGTAAATAAAATGTATTTTGATGACAGCTTAGTTGAATATGGGTAAATGTGGCATAATTTGCACACTTATTTTGTAGAAATGGGTAATTTGTGCCCATAACACTGTTTCATATTAAATATGATAGCATTCTCCCTGTATGACACTGTGTTGTACAGTTAATGTATGATCCTTTTTAGATCGTGTAGGTTTTACACTAATGAACATGATAACATGTTCTACATCTGTCTGTCTATAGTTAGTATTTTGTATGTATGTACAGGCTGTTGTGTGCTTTTTGTTTTCTTGCAATAAAAAGATGTTTGGAGTGTATATTTTGCCATTTTCACGTTGTATCACTTAGTTTTTGTTAGTTTTTTTTCTTTTCTGCCTGATTGATGGCTTTCAAAAATGCATTAGCAACATGCAAAGTTTGTATTAAAGTTTGATGTTTTCTCCAATTTCAAACAAATCATAGAAAAGAGCTTTCCAGAGACCACTGATGCAACTTTATTATTTAGTCTTGCTTTATTTGGCAATTTTGAGCTCCTATCATTTGTTTATAAATATACTATAAAGTGAAACCTGAAATTGGTTCCTGCATGGGTATATAAATGTCTCAGTGATTTTACAAATTAAGCATATTGTTTTCAGAATTTAATAGGAGGTCTTCCACTTCTGTCTAGTCTGCTCAAAGGTCCAAATTAAAATATTTCCCTCTTTTCATAAGATACTAAAATGCTGCATTAATTGTAGACTGTTGAGAGCTGCAGCTTATCAAAGGTCACTCCCCTTAACCAGGATAACGTCTTCATTTTTATAACAACAGATTAACCTTAAATGTAACACCATTTTGACCTTGAGTTCTTAAGTAAAAAGGTAGCAGCATTCCTGAATTGTGAGGTGAAACATCTGTTTCAGAACACAGGTCTGAGGTTGGATTCTATAAAGTTTATGGTTCTCTAAACATTTTACTGCCCAGGCTTGATATTGTACACAGCGCAAGATGTCTGATATCTTCATTTAAAATTCAAGGGTATCGCTTGCTATTTCACTTTATACTTTTAAAAATACTACTGATCTTTGTGTATGAGGCATTTCACTAACCTTGGATTATTGAATCTTAAACATGATAACGTAGAATATCTGAACTTTGGACTTGTTCTCTAGAATATATGGCCTTTAGTTCTTGTGAAACTAAATATAGTGATTCAAAGATCAAAAGTCTTAGTGTTTGGGGTTTTTTTCCCCCTCTTTTTGGATATAACCGGTTTCTGGGGGGTTTTTTTGTTTGTTTTGGGGGGGTTTTTTTTTGAGTTCTTGTGAAACTAAATATAGTGATTCAAAGATCAAAAGTCTTAGTGTTTGGGGTTTTTTCCCCCCTCTTTTTGGATATAACCGGTTTCTGGGGGGTTTTTTTGTTTGTTTTGGGGGGGTTTTTTTTTGTTTTTTTTTTAAAGCGTAATGCTGTAAAAACTGTCCAAGTTTCTGTTTTGCTGGTGATTGGTTTAAAACTGATTTTTATGTATCCAAATGCTAGCACTAATTAGATTGACTATCCTGGTGACTGTAGTAGTTAATGTAAAACGTTTTGTATAAAATACATTTTATATAGTATTTAAACTAATTCAGATGAAGTTTTATTTCTTGAAAACAATTATTTTCTTTTTGTTTATTAGCATGTGTATAAACACAAATCACATGTTCATAAATAAAGTTAACATTCTTTTAGCCTTGTGTGTTCCCTGGCATGTCTGTATTACCTTTATAAGAAGCTGTTTATTCTAAGCTTATACAGGTTTCTCTTTTTCATTTCTTTTTTTTAATACTTTAAAAGTGGTTTTAATTTTTAGGTAGAATTATCTGAAATGGAGACGTTAGATAACTTGTTATCCCCATCACTTATTTGCTTGGGGTACATTTACTGAAATTTAGGATGAGAAAGAATATATTCATCAAGCGTAGTTATTGCCCATCTTAGAAGACTTAAGAATCACATGGATTGTACACATTCACAAAAACAAAGTAAATAGAGGCACTAAACCCAATTTTTTATTCTGATAAGTAAAAGTAAATATATGTACATTTTTGGTAATTTAAGCCAATTCTATTCAAGGATGACTCTTTCCATGATCCCCAGCCTTGTTTTATTTAGTCATTCTTCCATGTTAGTACTCCAAAGCCGGATGTTCTTGCTAACTAAACATCAGAATTACATTTTGTAGGATCTTTTAATTTCAAGCAAGTAAAATTGGCATAAAAAATTGTAAGTCACTCCCAGAAACAAGACCCTAATTAGATGCAGGGAGATGGGTTAATTTTAACATCTACATTGTGCTTTGCTCAGTTTCGTGAAGACTTTCTTTTACATTAAAAAGGCAGGGTTTTTTTGGTTTGGTTTTTGTTTTTGTTTTTTCCATTAGTTTCCTCTCCTAGTATCTTATTGACAGTCACTATTTTTATTGATGTTTAGTACATATAAATTCCTAATCATTTTTAAACCACTCTTTGTCAACATTTTTACTCATTTCTTAACACCTTGCTATATGTAGAAAACAAAACTGGATGCCTTTATAAATTTGTGGTAAATTCTTTTTTGTCAGTTGTGAGGTATTTATAATGATTATTTGGTGGGAAAAAAGTGATTTAGATGCAGTTGCACATCGGAAACCACTTTCAATTCAATAAATACATGATACTAATAATATGTTTGCAGAATACTAAAAAGACAAGAAAGCCCAGAATAAAAACAAAAAAACAGCTATATAATAAGTATTAGGAGTAGGAAGATTTTTTTTAATGTTTTTCAGTTTCAGTGATAAGAAAGTTAATATAAATGACTGCTTTCTTTTTAAGGAAATCATTAGTATTTATATTCTAGAAAGTAATGGGCTATTTTTAAAGGCTATTAGTTTCATTGATGAGAAACACAGTATAGATGATAGCTGACAGCAAATTTGTTCAGTCCTTGTTACTTAAATTCACATAATTCCAGCTTGATGTAAAATATAAACCTCTTTAAAATAGATTGAGCAGGTCAGAATTTATTTTGGATAAGAATAGGATATTTATGTACTTTTTCATTTCTTTTTCTACTTACCCCTTGAGATTAGTTCTTGAAGGAAAAAACACCTCAAAGCTGGGCAGGAGTGGGAACCCGTTGGTGGATTATGTGGTTATGCATTAGAAGTGTGGGATTAGTGCGTTGTAAACTCTTTACAGTCCCTCAACGTGGAGCAAAGAAACTTGTCTAAATAAACATCCCAGTAAAAATATGTAATAATATCTACTAAATTAACTTTTAAAACCCAAGATATTTGTAAGGTGTATCTTAAATTTAGCCAACATTATTTTTATTTACATTTATCGAATCCGTACTGTAGTGGGCACTTGCTAAGAACTTCTATTGAAACTGGTTACATTTCTATTTGGGGCTCTTAAGTCATGCTGCTTCTATTTTAATACTCTTAGTTCTCTGGAATACTTGAAAAATACCCCACGAAAACTTTTTTCTTTGATCCAGACATCTTACTACATTCTCTCCATTTTAAAAAAGAGTTCTGACCAATAATGCATGAGAAATTTATGTCATGTTGAATAAGCAATCCACTTACTATGTAGGAAGCTGTAGGGAAATCATATCTTCAGAGTTACTTTGCTAAAGGGTTTAAAAAAAAAAAAAAACATTAAAACTTCAGGGGATCAGAGAATGAAAAAAATTGTTTAAATGTTACATTTTAAAATACATTTTTAAAAGCCCTCTTATAGCCTTTATATCCTCTGTTTGATTAAATTAACTTTCCTTTCTCCAGATATTAGAATCCATAATCATATGTGACAGCTCTGTTTGCCCTTTTCCCAGGGTGCCTTTGTTTTCCTTTTTTTGGCTGAATATCTTTGCCCTGATAAAGCTGTGGTTTGTTTGGCAGAAGCTATTTGTTACTCTTTGTATGGGAGAATAAACAAACTTACTCAGACTGAGCACTACATGCTCAAAAAAGAAAAAAAAAGTGGCAATTATGTGGGGCTGTTATTTATTAAAAGCAATTATCCGAACCATTAAAGAGCTGCGTGTTTTTACAGTGTTGTATAATGGCATTGTGGGAAAATTAGAAAGATTTCTTATTCTCTCTCCCAGTGTACATTGTCTTGAGCATTATCACATTTAGAGACCATTGAGAAATATGGGACTCTTAATTTAGTATTCAGTCACCACTCTGAACAGATTTTCTGTGTGATGTACTTTTCTTTACCCCGTTTTTTCATTGTAATTGAGTCTCCCCTCAACTGATAACCTTTATAACTGTGTGTGAAATATGTAGAGAAGGATGAAGGAGGTTGAGCTACATACACTTTCAGGCTTAAAACAAAATAACGTTCTTTAGAAAATGCCCAATATTTGAACATTAAATGTCAGTAGGGGCTAAATGATCACTTTCAGATGTTTTCAGTGTGGAACTTGAATGTGTGTTTAATTTTTTGTGAACAGATTGATGACTCTTCTGCGTCTATTTCTCTGGCCCAGCTTACAAAGGTATATATATATTCTTGAAAATATGTCTTTTTCTAACATCGTATTTTTTTACGTGGAACAATTTTTTAAGAGGGGTTGGGGGAGGAATTATTTTACAGAAGCATTGTACATATTATTTACTATCCTGTAAAGAGTAGTGACCATTTTGAGAAGATAGGGGAGTACTTTGTCAGCTTCAGCATAATGGTGGCGTATTGTTCATCTTCAAGACAGAAGAAACACACGAAGCTACACTTAATCATTTTTTTCTCTCATACATTTTAATTATGCATTGGAAACTAACAAAGTTCCGGAGGAATTACCCGGTTTTGGCTGTAAATTATGTGGACTTTCTTTCAGCAGCCAAAATGGAAGATTTCCTTTACATGGACGATTATGTGGTTATTTCTTGAATATTTGAATTTATCCCACGAAGGTCAATATTTTAAATGTGATACAATTGTTTCTTTATGCTATAGACTTGTAGTCTGTCTGCATTAGGAAAAATTTTAAACAACCTAATTTGTTTGAACACAGACTACATGAATTGTGTATAAAGCTGTTTGCAGGAATATACCAATGTGTATATTTGGCAGAGGGGCAGATTGTTACCTCCTGAAATCATTGTATATGCCATGTTTTGCGATAAGATTGCTTGCATTTTCTGCTCAATAATGTGTATCTTTTGTGTGGGAAAGCACTAGTGATGGATTACTTTTTAAAACAATACATTTAACTTACAAATTGTACCTTTAAAAAACAAAAAAAGAATAGGCAGACTTTTGAGGGCCAAGAGGGAAATTGTCCAGTTTTCCAAAAATCTTTTCCCTGCCATCAGAAATGTGAAACCAAATTTAGCAACCAAGATTAATGAAAAGATGGATTTTCCATTAGTGCTGTCCCTATCTTGTCCATGACTTTGTTATAGGTTGTGTCCTTTTCCCCTGGAATGTATCTCCCCAAAATGTCCTAGTAACAAATAATTGCTTTTTTAGCTCCTGTTCTGGGAAAACTAAGCATTAAAATTGATTCTTAAAACGTAAAGTGGACTAAAACCATCCTATTTTATAATTTTCTAATGCAAAGTGATTTAGCATAGAGTTAACATCTTTAGCAGTTTATAGTTCACTGTTTTTATTCTTATGTACTGTAAGGACCATATTTGAGTTTTGGTCTATTCCTAACATTGTTTCTTTGAGGGGAGGAGTTGGGGAGGTTTGGGGAATTTTTTTTTATTTTTAATTATTTGTAAAATAACGTTTGGGTTCAAACAAATTAGTTGTTAAATATCTGTAATTCAGTTTTCTGTAAATGTTGCTATTGTTTTAAGCTCTGTTAATGTTAAGCATTTTTTGTATATAAAATTACAATAAAATGTTAAAACTGGTTGCTTGTTTTGTGGATGAATGTAAAGATAAAACCTGAGTGGCTGATATGAGTGCTAGATGTCTGAAGATTCAAGTTATGAGAAATCACTCCCTTAGACCCTGCTTATATCTAGATTATTGTATATAATGCCTTAAAGATAAAGTTCATAAAATTTATCTGGAGAGTTAAATTTAAAATTATGAATGCTCAATGCCCATCCTTTACACTTAATTTGAAACTGACACCACTACCTAAAGCAGCTTCTGACTTCTGATACGTGCAGCATAAAATATTTGGTTATTCTACTCTCACCCCTACCTCCAAGTTTTAAGTATAAATTATAATCTTAATGCTGTGACACTTGAATTATTTTTAATGTTTGAAAACATCAAGTGTTTCTCTTCTAACACAATTTCAGTCTTTACCTCTTAAAGGAGTAGTATGCAAATCTTAACATAAGGTACAAACAGGGTCTAAGGTTTGAGTGCCCCCAGAAAGACTTTCTTCAGCCTTGCAGACATCCAAGCATCATGTAATGACCTAAGTAATTCCCAGTGCTTCTTCCAGGTTATACATGTAAATAGCTGTTTTTGTGCAAGGTTAGTTAGATACTGCTCTTTACAGGATGAGTGGTGTTGTCTTTGGCTGTGTGGTCTTAAATGTGTTTCTAATGTGTGTGTCAAATAATTACCTGTTAAACAGACTGCCAATCTGGCTGAAGCCAATGCTTCTGAAGAAGATAAAATTAAAGCAATGATGTCGCAATCTGGCCATGAATACGACCCAATCAAGTAAGTTCATATATACTTTATACTAATAGGAAGTTTGGGTGTGGGCTTTGCCCCCAATAAAAAGCATTATTTTTTAAAAGTCCTTGTATACATGTAATTTTTCTTTCCTTTCAGTTACATGAAGAAACCTCTAGGTCCACCACCTCCATCTTATACCTGTTTCCGTTGTGGTAAACCTGGACATTATATAAAGAATTGCCCAACAAATGGGGTAAGAACAAAATAGAAACTATGGTGCACCTTATTTTTCTTAGAATTATTTCTTAGCCATCCTGTTCTTTCTTGGTAAATATTGACTTCTCTATTACAATGGCAAATGAGTACAGCCTCTGGATCCTAATTTGTCATGCTTCAAATCTTTGGTTCTGCCACTTAATAGCTGAGTGAGCTTGGTCAAGTTACTCGATCTCCCCAGGCCTGTTTTTTTCTTCTCTGAAATGGAAATAGTAGTTACCTCACATGGCAGTTGTGAGGATTAAATGAGATTATATATGTGAAGTACCTCAAATAAGTAATTAGTAAGCACTGCATAATGTTAGCTAGTATTATTAAATAAAGATAACTGCTCTTTTTTCTCTTCCTCCTGTCTCCTCTCCCTTTTCCTTCTCATTAGGATAAGAACTTTGAATCTGGTCCTAGGATTAAAAAGAGCACTGGAATTCCTAGAAGTTTTATGATGGAAGTGAAAGATCCTAACATGAAAGGTGCAATGCTTACCAACACTGGAAAATATGCGATACCAACTATAGATGCGTAAGTACGCAAATAGGTGTGGCCTGTGGTGACTACCTTCAGTCCCGGGTTATAGTGTTTTAATGTTGGGCTTGTAGTTTAGCTACTTAGATTCCTACGAACTTTGTTTGCTGAGATTGTTAGTCTCCACATGTTGCATTTCCATGTTAAGAATGAAAAGCTGCAGTCTGCTCCATTTAAAGCAAATTTAAAATGGATTTGGGGATTTTTGTTATCAGTGAGTGCCACTTCCTTTGTAGTCCTCTAATTTTTTCTTTTTCTGTCATTCCCTGCTTTCTTCCTCATTCACATACATACTCCTACATAATCTTATTATATATACTCTTTGCATTTTTTGAGTAAACAAAACAGATATAGTCATTTTGAGAGACAGGAGGCTTAATAATAAAACTGCTGCAAGATATTGAGGCAAATTTAAATGCTGTGTATAAATGAAATACCAAGGTATCTTGAATAAGCTCAGGTATACTGTGTGAGTCTTAAGATTCTTTTTTTTTTTTTTTAAAAGATGACCGGTAAGGGGATCTTAACCCTTGACTTGGTGTTGTCAGCACCACGCTCACCCAGTGAGCTAACCGGCCATCCCTATATGGGATCTGAACCCGTGGCGTTGGTGTTATCAGCACCACATTCTCCTGAGTGAGCCACAGGCCGGCCCGAGTCTTAAGATTCTAAAGTAGGATTTATTTTATAAGCCATTAGTTCAGATCAACTGCAGCCCTATAAAACAGCTTAATGCTTATTTTTAATGTGTTTTCAGATTTTATTTTATGAGCCAATATTTAATAAAGTGTACAGACATGAAAATCTAGTGGCATGGTTCAACTAGATAACTTCCTATTTTATCTGCTCTTATTAGTATAATTAATTACCATTTTGATGACCGTCAGCCGTTGCGAACTCGCATAATATACAACACAATGTTAACTATTCCATTGGACTGTGGTTCTCTTACTTTATTGTGCATAATGATCTACAAAAGTATCTTAAAAGATCCTGGGTACTGTGCCCTTTACCCCCAGTTTTTGATTTAGAGATTGTGTGATAAGCTCCTGATTTTGCATTTTTAACAAGTCTTCCAGAAGATTATAAAGTTAGAGGATTCTCAGGACATAACTTTGAGAAACATCAATTTAGAAAGTAGGTGTCCATGTTCTCAATGACAAAAAAAATTAAAGACTATATAAGAACACAGTTCTCCTCAGCTTAATGCTATAAATATTGCTGAAGTATAATGTAGTGAGCAGGTGGGGAAGATGAAAATGGCTGTGCTGTGGAATGAAATTGAAAAATTTAGTGGTTTTGAATATGTTCTTTAGTAAATACATTGTTTTAGTTCACAGATAAGAATTGTTTTCCTAAAATCCCTACCCTGCTCACTTCCTCAACTTCACCCCCATCTATTTTTTATCAGTCGCCATCCTGTGTTTTTGTGGTTCATCTTAGAGCAGTCTGTTGTTATGCTGTTTCTAATTCAGAGACTTTTCGTAGATGATTCTAAACAACTTTAGGTTGAAATGTGTGATTTTTACAGACACAGTTTAAGAGCAGACCGCTTCGTCTATGTTATGTCAAAGTTTTTAAAGAATAGAAGTTTGTGTTGGAAAAGTTAACATCACCTGTGAATCCTAACTAATAATTAACTTCATTGCTTTTGAATGCTGAAATACAAAAGCCCATATGTGCCAAACACACAGCAAATACTGGGGAAAGATGGGAGCCCAAATATTTTAAATGAAACTTTCATCCTCTCCACTAACACCACTGATAAACAACTCAGACTCTTCTTCTGTTTCTTTTTCTATCCTCTGTTCTTCTTTTTTTTTTTTTTTCCCCTGTTCTTCTTTTTTTTTTTTTTTCCCCTGTTCTTCTTTTTTTTTTTTTTTCCCCTGTTCTTCTTTTTTTTTTTTTTTCCCCTGTTCTTCTTTTTTTTTTTTTTTCCCCTGTTCTTCTTTTTTTTTTTTTTTCCCCTGTTCTTCTTTTTTTTTTTTTTTCCCCTGTTCTTCTTTTTTTTTTTTTTTCTTTTCTTTTCTCTCTTTTGGGCAGTGGGAGACTCCTCTTTCACAAATTGGGAACAATGGGGCATAAGCAAATTGATACTTATTTCTGGAATCGTGGTGATGTCTATGGAGCAACTGCAACACAAATAACACACCTAAGGTACCCTACTCCGTACAGCTGAGATTCTTTCATTTTCAGCATTAAGATAAACACACTCTGTTCCTAAATGAAATAGAAAGGATATCTGTAGGAATTCCTGTTTTACAAATTTGCCTGAATACAGAGAAGGTGGGGGTATGAAAGCGGTGGTGACAAGTCTGAGAATAGCTTTTCTTGTTTGTTTCTTGTTTTAATATATTTAATGCCCAACATTTCTACAGAATGCATTTGTACAGAAAAGCTGGACCCAGAATGTCTAATGAGATGTTACTTAATATTTTGTAACATATTCTGATCATTTAAGTCATTAATATTTCTTAATTGACTATAAATAGATTAATCTCTCTTTTAAAATACTAATTATAAGTAGATCATTAGTTTTGAAGTCTCATTCTATTAATTATTTGTGCAGTGATGGCATATATTTCCCTTGAACTGTCTTGTCTTAATTGCATAATGTCAGTACTAATTTTAGTTTCCAATCTTGTTGCATTCACTCTAATACCTTCATAGGTTTGGGGTACTGTTTGAATATGGAGAGGGAATTTTTTTTTTTTTTCCTTAAAAACTGATAGGACAGACAAAGTTGTGATTAGAGTTTAAATTTTGTCTGTGCCACTTAGAACTTTATGGCACTGAAAATGTTGCTTTACCTCTCTGGCCCTCAGTTCTTAGAGTTATGGATTCTGTGATCCTTTTAGCTGTTTTTATAGCATTTCTTTGTTTCTTTTTGTTATACCTGTTGAGGATTTTGTTTCATTTCTTTTTGTTGTTTAGGGGAAAGGTGTATATAACTTATTTTGGAAGATATTATGCTTGTCTAAATTAATTTAACATCTTATATGTTCCCGTGATGTTTTAGTAGAACATGTAGCATGTATACTTTGCCTTCTTAACAATGTTAAAATGCTAAAACCTTCTTTTACAGAGAAGCATATGCAATTGGGAAGAAAGAAAAACCTCCCTTCTTACCAGAGGAACCATCTTCTTCCTCAGAAGAAGATGATCCTATCCCAGATGAATTGTTATGTCTCATCTGCAAAGATATTATGACTGATGCCGTTGTCATTCCCTGCTGTGGAAATAGTTATTGTGATGAATGTAAGAAATGCTGAACATTGGAAGATGTGTATTTTAGAATATTTATATTTACTTGGAAAGGCTATTACCAACATTGTGTGTTTTAATAATAAAATATGAAGTGTTGATAGTGTTGATCAATGAGCATTCAGTAATGAGAAGTCTGTTTTTGTTGCTACAACTTTTTTAATCTGTAGCCTCTTTGTCCTTTTAAGTGTTAGAATTGACCACTTCCTTTACCTTCATAAGGATTACTATACTGAGATTTTTTAAAACACTGGATTTTTATTTCCTGTATATTTTAAATGGTTTACAGAATTTTTAAAACCCATTGGGCCTTAGATAATTCTGGAATTTTAATTTTTTTTTTTAGTGGCTGGCTGGTATAGGGATCTGAACCCTTGACCTTGGTATTAACACTGCACTGTAACCAACTGCACTAACTGGCCAGCTCTGGAAATATTTTTGTGATAACTAAATCCCTTTCTTGGATTGTGAATAATAGCTTACTCTAAAATTCCTAAGTTTAAATAAGACCTGCTTCCTGTAAACATATTACCCAACATTTGCCATGTGGTCATGATTTTTTTTTTAAATCACTTTTATTAGCACTTAGCTTTTCCCTGCCACTTATCCCAAGTTTATCCCTTCTTAGAAGAAATTGGTGTTATCTGAAAATTGCGCTGCTTAATTATGCTCTAGCCTTTTTCATTTTTAAAGATAGTTTTGGAATATAAATCTTTATTTTTGGTCCTCTTCAGTGAAACCAAGGTCAAGAAGAGGTCATTTAAGACTTATTTCAGAGTATCTCTTAGATTCAACAAACCACTTACTATTACTGGATTTTTACTACACTGAAGCATAACTGGTTGGTCATGATTTTTTTTTTAAATCACTTTTATTAGCACTTAGCTTTTCCCTGCCACTTATCCTAAGTTTATCCCTTCTTAGAAGAAATTGGTGTTATCTGAAAATTGCGCTGCTCAATTATGCTCTAGCCTTTTTCATTTTTAAAGATAGTTTTGGAATATAAATCTTTATTTTTGGTCCTCTTCAGTGAAACCAAGGTCAAGAAGAGGTCATTTAAGACTTATTTCAGAGTATCTCTTAGATTCAACAAACTACTTACTATTACTGGATTTTTACTACACTGAAGCATAACTGGCGAATCTGTGATTTAGTGTTGCCTCCTATCTGCTGTGCTGTAGGTGTCTCATTTTCTTGCCTGAATAATGCTTGCTTTTTTAAAATGTCCTTTTTTTATGATTTTTTTAAAAAATCATAAGTTAGCTATGTACAGTTTTTTCCTATCTCTTATTTTTTTTCCCCCTGTAATATTCCAATTACTAGCTAAGAATAGTATTTGGGAAAGAATGCTTTTTTCTCAAACATGTGTTTAAATGTGCTTATGACTTCTCTTTTTTTAAAAAAAAAAGATGACCAGTAAGGGGATCTTAACCCTTAACTTGGTATTGTCAGCACCACACTCTCCCAAGTGAGCGAACCGGCCATCCCTATATAGGGATCCTAACTCATGGCCTTGGTGTTATCAGCACCACACTCTCCCAAGTGAGCCACGGGCCGGCCCCTTATGACTTCTCTTTTTAATGTAGCATTCGGTCATAGAGAAAAGTTAGAGCAGAAAAGTGCCGAGAGATTTTACTTATATTTCTTAATCTAAGAAATAATTAGTGCCATATACTGAACAGAGGTAGGCCATCTTCTTAATTCATCCTAACTTAGTTTTACTATGCTTTTATTAATATTTAAAATCTTATCATACATAGGTATAAGAACAGCTCTCCTGGAATCAGATGACCATACCTGTCCAACATGTCATCAAAATGATGTCTCTCCTGACGCTTTAATTGCCAATAAATTCTTAAGACAGGTATCTTTGTATTCCATTTATGAAAAAATTTTTTTAGTATTTTCACTGATTTAACTACACTTAAGTGAATACTACACTACATTTTTCTGTATTTTTTTGTTGATATCTGTAGGCTGTTAATAATTTCAAAAATGAAACTGGTTATACAAAAAGACTACGAAAACAGTTACCTCCACCACCACCCCCAATACCACCTCCGAGACCACTCATTCAGCGAAATCTACAGCCTCTGATGAGATCTCCAATATCAAGACAACAAGATCCTCTGATGATTCCATTGACATCTTCCTCTACTCACCCAACTCCCTCTTTGTCTTCATTAACTTCTAATCAATCTTCCTTGGCCCCTCCTGTGCCTGGAAATCCATCTTCATCCCCAGCTCCTGTACCTGATATAACTGCAACAGTATCCATATCAGTGCATTCAGAAAAATCAGATGGACCTTTCCGGTAAGTCTATATATTTCTCTGTTAGAGAACAAATGAAGTCAACGATGTGGGATGACTTATAAGAAATGACTTAGCCTCAGTGGAAGAAGAGTCAAAGGTGATTCATTTGGCAATAGATGATTGAGCATCCCAAGGTTAAATATTACACAAGTTGCCAATAAGCCCTATTAAAAGTTGAATCCTATTAAAAGTTGAATCACATACCATAACAGCTCTGCAGCTCAGAGACAGAAGAATTCACTCGTCATAGTGATGTTATTAGAAAAGAGTAAGTTGAAGCATGCTAAGAACAATTCACATAGGTCAACAATAGGGGATGAAACACCAGTAGAGGTAGAGAAGGTCAGGAATAATAATTGTTTTGGAACATAATTATGTAGGAAAATAGTGAAAGCTCACTTAAATCTTACCACTTTAGAAATGAAAGGGACCTTTGATCATATAGTCTAATGGCTCATAAATTCTTTAAAAAAAAAACATGAACGTTTAAAAAAATAGATGTTACGGGCCTGTTTCAGACATATTGAAGCAAAATTTTTAGAGTGGGACCTTACATGTATATTTAAGAAATCCCACTTATCTAGTTTAGCCACTTATTTGGTTGATAGTAGGAATAAGGCTCAGAAGAGTTCAGTGGCTTACCCAGGATTACCCCTTTAGTGGTATAGCTAGAACTAAAACTTACTTCTAATCCTGTGTTCTTTTTGTCCTTGTGTAGTCTACACTTTGATTCTCTTCATTTTTTTAAAGTTTTACTATACTTACAACCAATTTTTATCATGTGTAGTACTTCTTAAGAAGCGCTTCTTTTTACTTTTCCACTCCAAAGGTTGTCCTTTCTCTTTCTCAAATGTTTTCATCGTCTTTGACTTAGGTATTAGATAAACAGAGTTAGTAACAAGCTGTTATTTTTCCTCCTATCCATTTCTGGTGACTTTTTAATGTATGATATTATTTTCTAGGGACTCTGATAATAAAATACTGCCAGCTGCAGCCCTTGCGTCAGAGCACTCAAAGGGAACCTCCTCAATTGCAATTACTGCTCTTATGGAAGAGAAGGTAAATTTTATTGGCTTTATATTAGGGGTTGTTTTACAGTGGAGTATTTTTGTTAGTTTTTAACATTCCTGTTTATTTGTGGTTGTTCCTAAAGGGTTACCAGGTGCCTGTACTTGGAACCCCTTCTTTGCTTGGACAGTCATTATTGCATGGACAGTTGATCCCCACAACTGGTAAGTAAAAATCATTTTACTTTAGACCTTTTTTTAAAAAAAAAATTTCATTTTGTTTAATGTGCAATTTCATATTTACTTATTGTTTTTGTTTATTTTTTGTTTCTAAGGTCCAGTAAGAATAAATACTGCTCGCCCAGGTGGTGGTCGACCAGGCTGGGAACAGTAAGTTTATGTTTAAAATAATCCTCAGTGATTAATTGCTTTGGAACTAGATAATGGAAACTATAAACTAGGCAGTGTGATGCTGAATGCTTTTTATTGTAAACTCTTTTATATGTCAGATTAACAGTTTTTATGTAAAACGTCACAAATTCAAGCTTATATGAGGAATTATTTACTTAGAATGAGTGATTCTTGTCTAAAATAGTAAGACAAACCTTATAAGTTCTTTTCTACTTTTATGTGTAACAAATGGAGATTTTTATATGACCTCAGTTAATAACTAGATAAGAATTACTCAAAAACTTATTTTAAATATGGAATCAGTTATTTTCCTAATATGTTAAACTTTTTCCTATTCTTAATTTGGATGATGATAATTTGATTTGAGTAAAAAAATACATATTAAGATTAAAGTGTACCAAACGGGCTGGCCGATTAGTTCAGTTGGTTAGAGCGTAGTCCTATCACGAGGGTCCAGGCTCAGTCCCTATACTGGCCAGGCAACCCTACTCCGGCCCCGGCCCCCCCCCCCGAAAAACCAAGTCTCCTAGACACAGATTTTTCATTTGGAATAGAGTCTGTGTCAGTAAAATTATGGGCTGTTTGGATAGCTCAGCTGGTTAGAACATAGTCTTATAACACCAAGGTCAAGAGTTCAGATCACCACACCAGCCAGCCACCAAAAAAAAATAATAATAACCAAATCTTATTGCATATCGAAATCCATAGGATATGACTTTTTGTCTTAAAATGCAAAGAACTTTGATCTTCTTTGTGGGATGTTTTACTGCACTAAAAATCAGTAGATTTGTTTAACATCTTTATATTTGTACAATCATTTCTGTTTATATAATTTTGAGACTGACATTCTAAAATTTTGATCTTTTTGTTTGAAAGATAAAGCAAATTTCTTGTTGAGAAAGTATATTAAATGAGAGACTAACAGAATGTATCAGTAGAAAGAACATGGGATTTGGAGACAGGCGGACTTGGGTTTGAATCCCTGCTCTTCCATTTATTAGCTGCACGACCGTGGGCATTGTGGTTTTATTCCTCAGTTTCCCTTTCCTTATTTGTAGAATTGGAATGATACTACCTACCTTAACATGTAAATGCCTGCATAGTGCCTTGCAGATAAAAGGGCTCTTTTCCTTTTCTATGACAATAAGTTAGTTCACAGAGCAATTTACAGAGTGCTAATTAAAATATTTTACAAAAAATATAGTTACAGAAAATATTCTATATTGAGGTTTAATTACTGTTATAGTTAATCAGAAAAACAGTTGATTTTAAATAAATATAATATTTGCTCAGATCTCCTCTATCTGGAGTTAGTTTAAGAATCAGGGAGAAGGAAAATGTTTTCAGAATAGTTAAAATAGATGTCTTAAAGTCCACCCACTGAAAGATATCATGTATTATACCCATGAAGAAAAATTCAAGCCTATTTTATCTTTTTCCCCCATGTAGTTCCAACAAGCTTGGATATCTGGTTTCTCCACCACAGCAAATTAGAAGGGGGGAGAGGAGCTGCTACAGGTAGGCCTGCTAAAAATCTTGGAAAACAATATTGACACACTGAAAAGTATAGTACAAAGAAATTAAAACAAAGAAATTAAAGCACAGCAGTGGCAGGAGGAAGGGGGATCATTTGGTTTGTATTTCTCTCACAAGTCCCCAGTAGTAATCCTTAAAAGCCCTAGAAAATAATGTATTATATTTAGTATTTTAAGTTACTGTTTCTAAGGCTTCATCTTTTATATTCCTTCCCTGTGATTACTTTCTTCCGATCAGCACACAGCAGAATCTTGGTTTGCATTTATTTTCTTGGAGGTAGAAGGAAGTTAAGGCCCAGACAATACTTAAGATATAAATTTAATTTAAGATGAAGGTTAACCAGCTCAACTCCCAAGTAAGAAGAAGAATAGCATTTATTTCTCTTCTAGACTCAATTGTCCAATCTTCTTCCACCTTCTCTTTTCCAAAAGAAGAGACAAAGAGATTGCTATGGGCTCTTGCCTTAGACAGGCATAAGCAATGTTAATCTAAGAAGTAAGCTATAGGTCTTACTGTCTAGGTCATAGTCACCACCAGGGTAAAGGGGCCTCCAAAACATTATAACAAGAGTATTAAGGGTATCTTCCAGTGCTCCAGTGAGAATTGGTAAGCTTATAAAAGTTACTACTTAAGTTACTGGGTCACGTGTTAAAAGAAGGTAATATTTACTAATTCATGGCTCTCTGAAAAGAGACTTAAAATCTAACCCCCTACTGCTGCTGTCGTGTATCAGTTGCCTATAATTTAAAGAACCATTAGCTTAACAACTACTCTGTTTCTTTGAGGCACAGTTCAGAAACTAGCCAGCACTGTTATTTTTGTTTAGCCCTTTGAAAGAAAACATTGAGATTTTCAGTTGTTAATTACAGATGTTAAAACTAGTTTGCTACTTTGTGTGGTCTTTATCTACTTTCTCCCTCAAAAAAGACCTACCTCCTTTTTGAATGAAGTGGTTTTTTCTTCATTTAAACTTTTGGTCTTGAAAGCATTTGGGGGGAGAAGTAGATCCAGCAGCATTAATCTGTCAGTTTCTTCAAAAGACAGCCTAGCAGTGAATATAACAGGTGATAATTAGTGGAGTGATAATCTGAACTTCACAAAAGAGAACTTTTAAATATAGTCTCCATTTAGGGAAAGTCTCATAAATGTATATCATCTCAGTCCCTGAGTGGCCTTAAAAATTTAGGTTTTGTTATAGAGTTACTTTTATAAATAAATGGTAGCAGTGTTTCTATACTAATTGAATAGTGAGTTCTATTCCATTGTTTATAAGTTTGAAAATAATTATGGGTAGAAAAGACAAGGTTACTTGTCTCAGATGACCTTAGTTTGAAGAAATAATATCTTGGAATTTATTTCTCCAGAAGTATAAACCGTGGGCGACACCACAGCGAAAGATCACAGAGGACTCAAGGCCCATCACTACCAGCAACTCCAGTCTTTGTGCCTGTTCCACCACCTCCTTTGTATCCACCTCCTACCCATACACTTCCTCTCCCTCCAGGTGTTCCTCCCCCACAGTTTTCTCCTCAGTTTCCTCCTGGCCAACCACCACCTGCTGGGTATAGTGTCCCTCCTCCAGGGTTTCCTCCAGCTCCAGCCAATTTATCAACACCTTGGGTATCATCAGGAGTGCAGACTGCTCATTCAAATACCATCCCAACAACACAAGCACCACCTTTGTCCAGGGAAGAATTCTATAGAGAGCAACGACGACTAAAAGAAGAGTAAGTATTTTAATTTGAAGTTATACACTTTTTTTCATTTTCTGATATTAACATTAAATAGTAGGTATCTTTGGAAACATTTCCAGTGTTTTTACTTAGTATGAGAAAATTCACCTAAAACTTAAACCAAAGCCATACAAGCAACTTCCTCAGGGATTCCTAGTTATTTATAGTTTTAAAGTGGAAAACTAATGACAATTTCATTCATTTCATTCATGATCTAATTACATTTGTCTTGTTAGTTTTCTTAAATGGTTTTTGTTAACTTTCACTCTTTAACTTTATTTTACTAGGGAAAAGAAAAAGTCCAAGCTAGATGAGTTTACAAATGATTTTGCTAAGGAATTGATGGAATACAAAAAGATTCAAAAGGAGCGTAGGCGCTCATTTTCCAGGTTAGTGTTTTGCAAGCCTTCACAACAGAATTACAAATGGGACTTTGAATATCCAGGGATTAGCTATGGATATAAATAACATTGCACTTATGGAATTTTTCTGATTCGGTCTAGGTTTATAAAAATGGAGATGTAGCTTATTTCCCAATATCTGTTTATTGAAATAATGTCTCAATGTAAATTCTATTATGTAGAAATAGCAGTTATGGGGATTAAATTACCCTTGTCCCTTGAAGTTATTTATAGTGTGAAATAATTGGGAAATGTTTATGGAAGGAAAGAAGTAGGGAAATAGCCAAAGACATTTCTGAGAACTTACCATAAGGCTACAGCTTTTTGCTGGAACATTAACCTGTGTAATTGTGAAGAAGTGGTAGAATATAAATTGCTTTATTGATAGAAAAACTGAATTATAAAAATTCCCTGGAAGTTTGTTTAAAAGACTTAAGTTTTTAGCCTTAAGCTTGAAATGTGGTTTCTTTTAAACCTAGACTATTGGACAGCTTAGGACAAATAAATGGACTTCTACCTAAATAATCAGATAGGAAGTGAAATTTAAGTGTAATTGGCATTTGTTTAATGTTAATTAGCTCATATAACTCACGGTACATTAATGCACTCCACTTTAATTGTTAAGATTTCACTTTTATTTTGTAACAAATGATTGCTCTGATTTATGTATTTTATTTCATTCCAGTAGAGGTCACTGTGCCTCTTTAATCATCTAAGATGAAACTTGGTATAAAGAAAGATGAAACCGTGAGGAGAAAATGCTAGTTATCTGAGAGTCTATATTTTATTTTGTATATATTTCTCAACTATCAACTATTGTTTTGTTTTTGCTTTTAGGTCTAAATCTCCCTATAGTGGCTCATCATACTCAAGAAGTTCATATACTTATTCTAAATCAAGATCTGGTTCAACACGCTCACGTTCTTATTCTCGATCATTCAGCCGTTCACATTCTCGTTCCTATTCACGATCACCTCCATACCCTAGAAGAGGCAGAGGCAAGAGCCGCAATTACCGCTCAAGGTCTAGATCTCATGGATATCATCGATCTAGGTCAAGGTCACCCCCTTATAGACGCTATCATTCGCGATCAAGATCTCCTCAGGCATTCAGGGGACAGTCTCCCAATAAACGTAATGTACCTCAAGGGGAAACAGAACGTGAATATTTTAATAGATACAGAGAAGTTCCACCACCTTATGACATGAAAGCTTATTATGGGAGAAATGTAGACTTTAGAGACCCTTTTGAAAAAGAACGTTACCGAGAATGGGAGAGAAAATATAGAGAATGGTATGAAAAATATTATAAAGGTTATGCTGCTGGAGCACAGCCTAGACCCTCAGCAAATAGAGAGAACTTTTCTCCAGAGAGATTTTTACCACTTAACATCAGGAATTCTCCCTTCACAAGAGGCCGTAGAGAAGATTATGTTGGTGGACAAGGTCATAGAGGTCGAAACATAGGTGGTGGCAACTATCCGGAAAAGCTTTCAACAAGAGACAGTCACAATCAGAAGGATAATGCAAAGGCAAAAGAGAAGGAGAGTGAAAATGCACAAGGAGATAGTAAAGGAAATAAGCATAAGAAACATAGAAAAAGAAGAAAAGGGGAAGAAAGTGAAGGTTTCCCAAACCCAGAGTTATTGGAAACTTGCAGGAAATCAAGAGAGTCTACAGGTGTCGAAGAAAATAAAACAGATTCATTATTCGTTCTGCCAAGTAGAGATGATGCTACACCTGTTAGAGATGAGCCAATGGATGCAGAATCCATCACTTTTAAATCAGTGTCTGAAAAAGACAAGAGAGAAAAAGATAAACCAAAAGCAAAAGGTGACAAGACCAGACGGAAAAATGATGGGTCTGCCCTGTCCAAAAAGGAAAATGTTACAAAACCTGCTAAAGGATCCCAAGAAAAACTAGATGGAGAGCGTGAAAAATCTCCTCGATCTGAACCTCCGCTCAAAAAAGCCAAAGAGGAGACTCCAAAGATTGACAATGCTAAATCATCTTCCTCTCAGAAGGATGAAAAGATCATTGGTACCCCGAGAAAAGTTCACTCTAAATTAGCAAAAGAACACCAAGAGACAAAACCAGTCAAAGAGGAAAAAGTGAAGAAGGACTATTCTAAAGATGTCAAATCAGAAAAGCTAACTAATAAGGAAGAAAAGGCCAAAAAGCCTAATGAGAAAAATAAGTCACTTGATAGCAAGGGAGAAAAAAGAAAAAGAAAAACTGAAGAGAAAGGTGTAGATAAGGATTTTGAGTCCTCAATGAAAATCTCTAAGCTAGAAGTAACTGAAATAGTAAAACCATCCCCAAAGCGCAAAATGGAACCTGATATTGAAAAGATGGATAGGACCCCAGAGAAGGACAAAAATACATCATCAACTGCCCCAGCCAAAAAAATCAAGCTCAACAGAGAAACTGGGAAAAAAATTGGAAGTACAGAAAATGTATCTAGTACAAAAGAGCCCTCTGAAAAAGTGGAGTCAGCATCTAGCAAAGTTAAGCAAGAAAAAGTCAAAGGAAAGGTCAGACGAAAAGTGACTGGAACTGAAGGATCTAGCTCAACTCTTGTGGATTATACCAGGTATCTGATTATGGGTGGGTGGGTGTGAATGTTTTGGTTTCCTTTTTGATCATGCTTGTACTTTTTGTGTTAATAACGTGCTGATCCTTGCGGGTAGGCTGGTTTACTGTTTTGTTGTCTTTAAAGAAAGGAATTTTCAAAGGCAAGGTTGTAAGTAGATTTTGGGAGTGAACCATGTTTGTTTTTATACAATTATTCTTAAATCATGTGTATCTTTGTTAGAGCAGAATAATTTTGCCTTTTAAAGTTAAAAAGACATTTGTGTTTATCTTTATTAATGATCTGTAGTTAATAATAAATTCTTCATTAATTAAAAATATTTTCGTTCTTTTTAGTACAAGCTCAACTGGAGGCAGTCCTGTGAGGAAATCTGAAGAAAAAACAGATACAAAGCGAACTGTTATCAAAACTATGGAAGAATATAATAATGACAATACAGCTCCTGCTGAAGATGTTATTATTATGATTCAGGTTCCTCAATCCAAATGGGATAAAGATGACTTTGAATCTGAAGAAGAAGATGTTAAGTCCACACAGCCTATATCAAATGTAGGAAAACCTGCTAGTGTTATAAAAAATGTTGGTACTAAGTCATCAAATACAGTCAAGTATACTGACAAAGAAAGTGAGCCATCAGAGAAAATTCAGAAATTCCCCAAAGAAGTGAGCCACGAAATAATACAGCATGAAGTCAAAAGTTCGAAAAACTCTGCATCTAATGAAAAAGGGAAAACCAAAGATCGAGATCATTCAGTGTTAGAAAAGGAAAACCCTGAAAAGAGGAAGAACAGCACTCAGCCAGAGAAAGATAGTAATTTGGACCGTCTGAATGAACAAGGAAATTATAAAAGTCTGTCTCAGTCTTCCAAAGAGACCAGAACTTCAGATAAGCATGATTCTGTCCGTGGTTCCTCAAATAAAGACTTCACTCCCAATAGAGACAAAAAAACTGACTATGACAACAGAGAGTATTCAAAGACCAGAACTTCAGATAAGCATGATTCTGTCCGTGGTTCCTCAAATAAAGACTTCACTCCCAGTAGAGACAAAAAAACTGACTATGACAACAGAGAGTATTCAAATTCCAAACGCAGAGATGAAAGGAATGAAGTAACAAGAAGAAAGGAGTCTCCTTCTCGGAATAAAGATTCTGCATCTGGACAGAAAAATAAGCCGAGGGAGGAGAGAGATTTGCCTAAAAAAGGAACAGGAGATTCCAAAAAGGGTAATTCTAGTCCCTCAAGAGATAAAAAGCCTCATGATCACAAAGCCACTTATGATACTAAACGCTCAAGTGAAGAGTCAAAATCTGTAGATAAAAATCCTTGTAAAGACCGTGAGAAGCATGTGTTAGAAGCAAGGAACAATAAAGAGTTAGGTGGCAATAAATTACTTTATATACTTAACCCACCAGACACACAGATTGAGAAGGAGCAAATTACTGGTCAAATTGACAAGAATGCTATCAAGCCTAAACCCCAGTTAAGTCATTCCTCTCGACTTTCCTCTGACTTAACTAGAGAAACTGATGAAGCTGCTTTTGAACCAGACTATAATGAAAGTGACAGTGAAAGTAATGTATCTATAAAAGAAGAGGAAACTTCAGGAAACATTTCTAAGGACCCAAAAGATAAAATGATGGAGAAAACAAAAGAGAGCCTGGAGCCAGCAGCGGTCAGCCAGGTGGTGGGCGTAAGCAGGAGCCAGAGTCAGAGCAGTCCTAGTGTTAGTCCAAGCAGAAGTCATAGCCCTTCTGGAAGCCAGACCCGAAGCCACAGTAGCAGTGCCAGCTCAGCGGAAAGTCAGGACAGCAAGAAGAAGAAGAAAAAGAAAGAAAAGAAAAAGCACAAGAAACATAAAAAGCATAAGAAGCATAAGAAGCATGCAGGTACTGAAGTAGAATTGGAAAAAAGCCAAAAACACAAACACAAGAAAAAGAAGTCAAAGAAGAACAAAGATAAAGAAAAGGAGAAGGAGAAAGATGACCAAAAAGTGAAATCTGTCACTGTGTAAAAGACAGATTTTAAAAATTGACTTAATTACTAAGTCATCTGTATTAAATTTTGTTATAATGTAAAGAGATTCAAGCCTTGTAAATAATGACATGGAAGACCCTGTGCTGCACTTAAAATATTGCTGCTTGATTATTTGATTTTTACATCAGAGCTTTATAACACAAACTTTTGTACAGAATTGTGAGTTGTGACCATGTAACATGAGAGGTTTTGCTAGGGCCTATTATTTTTAACCACCATTAATTAGTTGGGGTGGAGTTTACTGTACTGTGAAATTTTCACATTTGGATTTTTTTAATTGCCTGGCAAAAGCTGGTATCAGTTCTGAAATATCAGCAGAATGATTTGCTGAATTCATTACAACCCCGTTATGTCACTTTTTGATTACAATAAAAGTTTTCAGTAAACTTTTCAAATGTTGAATATTTGCATTATTTAAAGAAAGTAGAGTCATGTCTTCCCCCTCCCATTTCCCTACTTTAAAAATTCTTTGAGCCTTAATATGAGTTGAATATACAAAATTTTAAAACTAAACACAAGATCCACTCCACAGGTGGGTTGGTGTGGTAGGTGGCCAGAAATAAATCAGGATTAATTGGAGATGTGGTTGAATAAATCTAGGAGAGTCTTGAATGTAGTAGATGTTTGGACTTGTAAAATATTTGGATCGATGAAAGCTGCTGAGGATTTGGGAAATGAGGGTAAGAATGGTATTTTACAAATGTGGTGTAAATAGGAATTAAGAAAATAATCTTAGTTCCTATTAAGAAAAAGAGACCAGTTCTGGCTTGTGATCCTAGAGTATTGTGTCAGGGGGCATGGATTTTGAGATTAGAAGAGGAAAGGAAAGGAATTATATTAGTAACAATGTGTTTCTATTAACCTGTCTGGCCTTGATTTAGTATTTCCAGAGTGTGCCATGTACACAGTACTGTATAACATTTTTGGTACAATTTTAAGTTGTATTGAAACATACTTTTAATGTGTGTATTTTTAGTGCAACATTTAATATTTAAAGAAAAATATTAAGTGATTTAAAGAAAAATGATATAGGTGGCACACAAGTCCTGTGAACATGAAAGCCGTTGAGGACTGAGTGAAGTTTTGGAAGTGCTTTAATCAAACCAACTTTCCTCCACAGGGCCCTGCTTTGTTGTGAGGCTTAAATCATCTGTTTATTCCCAGACACCCCTGTTGCAAGAGATGGGATGTCGGTCGTAACCACTTCAGTCCTACCGCACCCCACACAACACATACTTCCACTTCCACTTTTCAGATAATCTAGCTGTATTATACTCTTAATTCTTGTTTATCTGGATTATATCTCCCACATTCACTGAGGATTTTGGCACCTAGAACTGTTTATCATAAATGCCATCCTCTGAGGTCAGTTTCGTTGTTTATGTAGGCTCATTGTTCTTGAAATTTAAGCTCAACTGACCTTCACTTTAACTGCACTTCACTCCTACGGCAATCTTCTGGAGTCACTCATCACCTGTGGTCGTTCCCCTCTTAGATTTAAGCTCCAGCATTTCACCCACAACTTGGTCTCCATCCTCTCGGTTTTATTTAGGCCTGAGGTTTTGACTCATCCCTGGGTCACTTCTTTCTACTGCCTTTTTCTTCTCTACTTGCCCATACCCTGTCATTTCAACCACCTGCTGACATCCCCAAAACCTCTTCCTTATCCCTCTTGCTGCACCTAAACAGCTAACCCCCGGACCTGGATTAGGGTACTGAACACTGCTTAACGAAATTAAAGGCTTGAAAGACAATTTAAGAAGTAATTTATTTGCCGGGCACTGTGCCAGGTGTTTGTACTTTATTCCTTAAAAATTCCCGTAGCTCTTAATTTCTCACCATACTTTAAGCAGGAACTCCACTGC
Source organism: Galeopterus variegatus (assembly GCF_000696425.1). Taxonomy (NCBI): domain Eukaryota; kingdom Metazoa; phylum Chordata; class Mammalia; order Dermoptera; family Cynocephalidae; genus Galeopterus; species Galeopterus variegatus. The sequence continues at coordinate 44,570 of NW_007726522.1, forward strand.
CTCTGAAAGTTCAGTCCAACCTCAGATATTCAAGCTAGTGCCTAACTAGTCCAACTCACCACTCCCATGTGGAGGAGTCAGACAACATGTAAGACTTCACCTATTTTTGCTGGTCCCCCAAAGGCCATATTTTATCTCCGTATCTTTCGCATTGCACTAGGCTGTTTCTTGTGACTGCAATTTCCTTCCTCTACCTGCCTCATAATTTCCTATTCACTGTTTGAGAGTTAGGTTGCCTTTTTAAAATTACTCCCTCAGGGTGCCTGCCCATCCCCATGCACACGTGAGGTACAGTGACATTGCTGATCATACTGTAGTGACCCATAACAAATTGTGGGCTGTGTTTGGTTGTCTCCTCTGTGCATAAGCTCCTCAAAAGGAAAATACCTGGTTCATGTTCCAAAAGCCAAACAAGCCTTGCACATAGTAATCAGGAAATGTTTGAAATAAGATAAAACAACTTTTTTTAAAAACTTTGAGGTGGTTTTACCAAGCAAATTAATCTACAGTGGCCAAAGAAATATGTATAGAAGCCAGTAAGAGGGAAACTTCACAACCAGTGATATGTCAACTTTAAGGGAGGAAATGGATTTTTGAGCTACTATTGATTTGAGAAATGTAGTATCCTTCCAGTAAGTGCTTTAGTGTGCCAAAGGTATTGCAAAGTGTTAAAATCAGGAGCTTAGAAATAACTTCTTTGCCAGCATGTCAAATGAAGGGAGCTAAACCACTTCCAAAACATTTAAACCAGGAATTTCAGACAGGTAGTGAAAGGGCGCACAGACCCGAGCTGATAAGACGACAGGACCCGAGCTGACAATTCGCCAGAGAAGTTCCACTTCATTCAAGGACTGCGCGTATATTTATAGGGAGCTGCGTTTCGGGTTTTGATAGGGGGTGGACGGGGTGGTAGCCGATTGGATGGGGCTGGGCAGGAGGTGAGCCTTGACCTGTGACTGGTTGAGGTCTGGCGCCGGTGGGCTTCTACTGCAGAGAAGAACCTGGAAGGGTGCCATATTGCTAGGGAATGCTTTCCCCCTCCCCCTCCGCTTGAGTGCCCATGGTATCCTTACATTCCTTCCTTTTTACT
>NW_007726522.1:45817-46948 GCF_000696425.1 Galeopterus variegatus
GCGGTTTTGTAAGGTAACTTTAGCTAGGGAGGTAATTTGTCTTTGTAAGGCAGATAGAGATCCAGCTGTGGAGGTGAGGGCCTTTTGTAGTTTGTTATTAATGTCTTTTACCGCCCATAGAGTATGTCCCAAAGCCCCACCTGACAGGTCAGTTGCAACAATTGATGTTGTTAAGGACATTTCCACTAGGACTGGGAGAAAGGCGGCTCGACACTGTCTTGGGGGTGGATGATCCCAGAAAACAGTGATAGGACACTAGAGTGTGGTTGTGGGTGTTATCGGGGTCCCATAGAGGAACATTGGGAAGGCTGAGGGGTGTAGAGGAAGAGTTGGAAGGGAGTGAGGTAATGTTTACAGGGACAGCGGCCAGAAGTGGGCGTAGCAAAGATGTACAAAGGAAGCAATTGTTAGGAGGGATGGAGTTGAAGAAAGTCTGGTTAAGGAAGATAACAGTTTCAGAAATAATTTGTTGCCAAGTGTAGATGGGAGAGGGCTGGTTGGCGGCGTTTTTTCTCTGAGGAAAGAGTTTCCTCAGAGAAATGTGAGTATGTACAGCAGATAAGGAAACGTAATTTTTTATGGGGACATATGTGGAGGTGATTTTAAATTGTCCACAAGGGTGAGAATTGACCAAGGCACTGCAGTAGAAAGATCCAATAACTACCCCAGCCCACCTGGGGTCCCAGGGGTCATGAATGAATAATTGGAATGTGTACCCATCTCGCCTGCTCCCAACCTGCTGAAAGATTTGGTTTTCTTTGGGCACCTTTGGATCATGATACCGACACGACCAGTATGGGCACCCCCCCATACATTTCCGGCCACCAGTAGCAATAATCTTTGATTTGATCGAAGAGAAAACATAGATATGGGTAGGAGGCTTGAGGGATTAGTTTACTCCCTGTAAGGGGGATGCTAATGAGCCTTTGGCATCCAGCTGGAGAACAGTCTGCCATGGAAGGGGAGTAGTTTGGTGGTTTTACCTTGTTCGCCTGTATAAGTTTCTTGCACCGTGAACCGCCAAACGTATGAGGATTCAGAGGCACCTACTAGGTACAGTAAGAGAAAAAGGATAACGTTAATGGGAGTGGTCATTGTTCCTGTAATGGAGAGAGACTTGGGAGTCGGGAT
>NW_007726522.1:48059-49440 GCF_000696425.1 Galeopterus variegatus
GTTTGGTCCACTAAGCAATTACCTTGAGTTGTGGGAGAGTTGTCCTTTTGATGTGTCTTACAATGGGAAAACCCTAGCTGAGCCAGTAGCCGGGAGGCTTTAAGGAGTTTGTCGATCAGAGCAGAATTGGTTATGGCATTGCCTTTGGTATTGAGCCATCCCCCTTTTTTTAAAAAAAATTGCTGCATGGGATATGAGTATATGGAAAACATATTTGGAATCAATTACCTTGAGTTGTGGGAGAGTTGTCCTTTTGATGTGTCTTACAATGGGAAAACCCTAGCTGAGCCAGTAGCCGGGAGGCTTTAAGGAGTTTGTTGATCAGGGCAGAATTGGTTATGGCATTGCCTTTGGTATTGAGCAATCCCCCCTTTTTTAAAAAAAAATTGCTGCATGGGATATGAGTATATGGAAAACATATTTGGAATCTGTGTACAGGGTAAGTATACAGGCCCGAGTGGCCGCAATGAGTTCAGCTTGTTGGTTAGTGTATACAGGCCCGAGTGGCCGCAATGAGTTCAGCTTGTTGGTTAGTGGTACCGGATGGTAATGGCTGGGCTTTTATAATTGAGTCCAAGGAAACCACAGCGTAGTCTGCATAATGCTCATACCCAATTCTGAATGAGGATCCATCTATGAACCATGTATGATCTGCCTCGGGTAGAGGGCCCTCAGAAATGGAAGAGTGAGAGGGGATGAAATTTTGGAGGGCTTCCAAACAGTTATGGACTGGAGTGTCAGCAGATAGGGAATAGGGAGAAGGGTAGCAGGATTTAGAGGCGAGCACGGGAGAAAGGTAATATCAGGATTTTGTAGGAAGGAGGGCAGCAAGCCTAAAAGCCTAGATGGGGTAAGGGATTGTAGAGCTTTGTAGGTGAGGAGGTCCTTTAGATGGTGAGGCGAGAGTATGGTTAAGGGTGTACCAAATGTTAATTTATAAGCCTCATTCTGTAGTAGATATCTAGCAGCCAAGGCACGAAGGCAGGGAGCCCAGCCCCGGACAGTAGGATCTAGTTTGGACAAGTATGTTACTGGGGCGAAGGAGGGGCCATATGTTTGTCCTAACACACCCAGGGCTTGTCCGTCCCTTTTATGTATGTAAAGGGAGAAGGGTTTAGTGAGGTCAGGCAGGTGTAAAGCAGGGGCCACAACTAGGGCCTGGCAGAGTTTTTGGAATGGCTTATCTGGTGAAGATGATAGGGGTTTATTTTGGTCTACTTTGCAAGGGCATACATTGGGCGGGCCAATGAAAAGTAATTTGGGATCCATGCTCTAAAGTATCCCGCTAGGCCGGAAATGAGGGCTAAAAGGAATGAGGCTACGGAGGATGGGGATATAGAGATGGAAACATGTAACTGGGTGAGAATATCTCTTTTAATAG
>NW_007726522.1:50419-73504 GCF_000696425.1 Galeopterus variegatus
GGGCAGTTCTTTGACCAATGACCTTCTTTGCCACATTTAAAACGGGCACCAGGGGGAGTTTTGGAGGCAGAGGGCCCGGAAGGGCGCTTAGAAGGCTGAGTAATTATTTTGGCCAGCATTTGGAGGTTGGCCAGATCAGCCTTTTGTTTGCGCCGTTCCTTTCCCCGTTCTCGTTCCTCCTCTCTATTATGAAAGACCTTGAAGGCCACTGATAAAATTTCAGTCTGGGGAGTAGAAGGGCCCTGTTCCAGTTTTATTTAGTTTAGCCTTGATGTTGGGGTAGGATTAAGCCAAAAAGTATGTCATAAGTACGTGGCGTCCCTCTTCTGAAGAGGGATCTAAATTGGTATATTGTTGAAGAGCCTGAGTTAGCCGATTAAGGAACTCAGATGGAGTTTCTTCCTTTTTTTGGAGAACATCTTGGACCCTTTGGAAATTAACAACTTTGCAGGCAGCCCTTTTGAGACCAGCCAGGAGGCAGGAACTAAAGTGGTCTCTGGCCTGAATTCCCTGTGGCGTGTTGTAATTCCAATGTGGATCGTGGTCAGGGACTGCCTGGGGGCCAATAGGGAGGGCAGGGTTTGTGCTGTGGACTTCATCTGCATGGGTCTGAGTTGCGCCCCAGACATGGTTGCATTCTTCGGGAAGGAGGGTGTTGGCCAGGAGCATATAGATGTCATGATGTGTGAGGCTGTATGCCTGAATGACCCATTGGAATTCTTTAATGTAAGTAGAGGGATCGGTGGTGTAGGACCCTAATCTCATTTCCAGCTGGGCGAGATCAGCTAATGAAAAGGGAACGTGTACCCTAACAACACCTTCAGAACCGGCAACTTCGTGGAGAGGAGCCATGGTAGAGGAAGGGAGGAGTCCCCGGAATGAGTTACAGGGGGACTAAAGGAAGGTGCCAGGGTAGGTGAAATGGGAGTCGGCAGGGAACAAGATGGCAGCAAGGTGGGGCTATAAAATGGCGGGACAGAAGATGGCGGCAAGGGAAATGATGGGGCAAGAGAAGATGGCGGCGAAGCTGCTTGTGGGGGTTGGGGGACAGGAAATGGTGGTGAGGCGGGACTGGAAGAAACAGGGGAGGAGGAAGCAGGAGGGAAAACAGGCTGACTAGGTGAAGCGGAAGATGGCAGCGAAGTTAACTGAGGGGGTTGAGGAGCAGAGGAAGTTACAGGAGGAAGAGACCTGAATGGAGGGGGTTCGTCCGCAGGGTCAAAATTATCAGAAGTAGAGGGTAGTGGAGGCAGTGAGGATGAAGGGGGTTTGGAAGCAAGGAGAACCTGGGAAGGAGAGCAGGTGAGACAGAGGGATTATGGGCAAGCAGGCAGAAAGCCTCAACATATGGAATCTCTTTCCACTTTCTCAGGCGCTGGCAGTAGTTAAAAAGGTCCCAGAGAATGTCGGGATCGAGTGTGCCCTCAGGGAGCCACTTATTTTGGTTATCTACGGGATAATAAGGCCAATCTTGTGTGCAAAATTTAGTGAGGAGTTTGGGTTTAATGTCAGGCTTGAGGGATAAAGTGGTGAGGTTGTTTAAGAGACACTGTAAGAGTGAATCACCCCAGAGGGAGGAGGCAGAAGCTCCCATTCCGAAGAGGATTAGAGAGAGGGGGGGGGTTTAAAAGGAGGATTGGAACGAGCCCTCTGGCTGGATGAGAAGGACGGAACTTAGAGGGCGTCCCCAATGAGTCATGCCGTTCCCAGGAGATGGGTTCAAGGATGAACCCAGGANGGATGAGCCGGTGGTGGATGAAGGAAGCCAGCGTCGGAGAAAATGGAGGAGGGCGGACCGTCAGTCCCGGGGGGGTTGTGGAGGGGTCCGAGGAAGGAGTCCCCTGGCGCAGGGTGAACTCCTCCCGGGTTTCGGCACCAATGAAAGGGCGCACGGACCCGAGCTGATAAGACGAAAGGACCCGAGCTGACAGTTCGCCAGAGAAGTTCCACTTTATTCAAGGACTGCACGTATATTTATAGGGAGCTGCGTTTTGGGTTTTGATAGGGGGTGGATGGGGCAGTAGCCGATTGGACGGGGCTGGGCAGGAGGTGAGCCTTGACCTGTGACTGGTTGAGGTCTGGCGATGGCGGGCTTCTACTGCGGAGAAGAACCCAGAAGGGCGCCATATTGCTAGGGAATGCTTTCCCCCTCCCCCTCCACTTGAGTGCCCACAGTGTCCTTACAGGTAGAAAGCAACTTAATGGTATATTCACCCCAGTTTGCACTAGTGTCCCCGTGTGTATTATCTACTTTTTTCTGTCTTCAACTCCTTTAATAATGCTTATTGTGCAGAACTATATAGAACTAAACCTCTGATTTGGTGCATCCTCTTTCTGAACATCCTTTTTATACTTCTGCTCATTTACTTAAGCTAGCTTCAGTGGTTCTGTTACATTCATCAACAAAAAAGCCTCATATTTGAGAGTATTTCAAAAAGTTTGTGGAAAAATAGAATTGAAAGACTGAATTCATGAACTTTATGAAGTGCCCTCATATGTGTGCATGTATGAGTGTTCATAAAAATATGTTTATATATGTAAATCGTTTACCTTTTTGTATATCATAAATATCTCCGACATAATTTTCATAAACATTTTTAATTTTAAGAATTTGAATGGTCATGAGAGAACAGAATCAAAGTAAGCCACTTAAATCCTTGGTAAAGGGTAATGTGGAGCTGCTGTATGTGAATAACAATTCCAGTGTATTATATGAAAGAAATAGGGTTAACAGGAATAGTCAAAGATTTCAAGTGAATTCTGCCAGTAATGTAATCTAAAGTATAAATAGCTTATCAAGGTTTCTCTTTGTTAGAAGCCTTTAAGATTATTTTTAGGTCTTGTTAAAAGGACATTTAAAAAAATTTTTGATAATTTCTTTATGCATCTTTATTAGACTTAATAGAGGTTGAGCAGTGATCTCATATTAAAGCCAACATCAGCATTAATCTTGATTTTCCACTGTTTGAAATGTGGCTGTTTAGTAATTTATCATGGAGTTGGCTTAGCCAGTATGAATCTTTTTCAGTTTAGGTTTCCATTTTTAAAGTCTTTACTGGTAAAAGATTCTAATATGAGAATGGGCATACATTTAAGATTCAAAATAAAACTTTCTTCTTTTGTAGAAATGTTGGCACCTTAATAAAATTTTGATCATTGCTTAAATATGTTTTCACCTATCAATGATATGTAAAACTTGTAGACTGCTTTTTCGTGCCCTAAAAACTAAAACTAGTAAAAACAAGTATGATGAAAAATGAAGATAGGGAAGACTCTATCAGAGCTAGAACCAAGGCAAACAGAGCTAGAAATGTGGAATTTCTGCCATCGTACCACATCTTAAAAGTTAAAGAACAAGAAATAAAAACTGGTGCTGGTAATACAAAGGTGACAGGTTTGGATCCACGTACCTGCCAGCTGCCAAAAAAAAAAAAAAAAATAGAAAAAGAAAAAGAAATAAAGACAGACACCCATTGTATGACAACTTTCTTTCTTGAGAAAGCAGGTGGCCTCTTGGGAAGCTTGAATAGAAGACCTTGGGCTTTATGAACATCACGTACCTGACACTCTGGAGGGACAAGGGTGGGATATGGAGCAAATGAATGCTCCCTCGGAAGTCACTTTTAGTATGAAAATTGTACAAAGGAAACCTAAAGCAAAGGCTACAACGTTGATGGGGATGGAGGAAGATTCTCTCTAAAAATAGATTAGTTAGGGCTGGTCTCATTGCCAGGAAGGAGGCTAGATAGACCACACAGGCCTCATGACTGTTACAGATTGGGGGTGTGGGGGAGGGGGGAAGGAAATAGATGATTTTCAAAACATGGTATTGGTGCTAGAATATGCAGACACGTCAGTGGAATTGAAGAAAACACCAGAAGTTGGCCCAAATATAAAAGTATAACAGTTTCAGCATAAGTATGAAAAGGATAGATTTTTCAGTAAGTAGCTTTGAGAGAACTGGATAACCACTTAGAGAAAAAAAATTTTCACATCTTTAAATTCTAGATGAATTAATTTTTTACTTAAAATTTTATTTTATTACATGACACAAGGGTTGATTAGTTTTCCTCCAGTCTTCTAGGATCACCTTCTCTTCAATAGTTCAGGTCTTTATTTTTTCAAGCTGGCCAATCAACTGGAGATGTAGGATCTTCCCCAATATTTCTGATGATAGTTGTGTGAGATCTGGTTTATCTTGGTTTGCTTTTTTAAAAAATAGTTTCCTGATATCATCCTGGTGCTGATTTTTCTTTTCTGATCTTCTCACTATGGTAGAGTCTCAATCCTCAATCCTCATAAATTTTATGACATTTCCCCCCGATTTTCACAGAACACTTTACATTCTCTCACTTTCCTATGCTCTTCTTTTCTGCTTACACTGTAAGCTTTTCATCGTTTAAACTGAAATTTGTCATTAAGGTATTTTTCTAAACCAAGTAACAATTTCCCAGAGATGAATTATCTGCCATTAGAGGGCAGAAGAAGCTTCTGTTAGTTCTTTAAAATAGCAACCTGTTCCCCCTCTAAAATTTACTTAAAATTACAATCTCAACACTTGCAGAGAAATACAAATGGCCAGTAAACATTTGAAAGAGTTAAATGTTGATTGCAATAAAACAAAAATGCCAATGAAACAATGTTTCATTGCCTTGAAGCATTTAGAGCTACCCTCTAAGTCCAAAACCAACCTGATTCTCCATCCTCCCACCACCTTGACATTTCCACTGGATATGTCTATGGTGGTTAATGTTTTCATTAAGTTTGCCTAAATCATGAATCACATTCTCAATTTGCAGGCTTTTAATATATTTTGTTTATATTTCTAACAAAGTTGTACATTGTTTAAAAAGTCAGTTTTTCAAGACTTAAAGCAAAAAAAACTTCAGTCTCCTGCCCTAACCCATTACACCCTGACTCTAGTTCTTCAGAGGCAATCAATTTCAATTCTGCTAGTTCCTTGTTTAAGAAAGAAAAATATTTGTTATAAATAATATACCCATTATTTGATTTTCTAGTTTCAAGCATTGTCTATTATTGACTTTAGCTCCACCCGCACACATATACATCTACCCTTTGCCATCCTCCAAATAAGTTTTAGCATGTGGGTTCAATCAAAACATGATTGTACGTTATTATGTCTATATACATTGTTCAGAATCGAGTGATTTGGTATATAGTAGGATTCTTTTCTCATAAAATTGTCTGTTTTTCCTGGAATTAATAACTCATTTTGAAAAGCGTTTCATTTTCTATAGATCACCAGAAACATAAACCTTCTCTCAGCATATATATGAATCAAATGTTCATATATAATGAATCAGTCTTCTCTTTTGTCTTAGGATATCCATCTTTCTACTTACCCAATAAAAATTGGTTGCCCTCTAGGCCTGCCACAGAGCTATGATCCTGCATGCCCCTGGGAAGTCCCCTCATCATCTCTCCTGCACTGGATCTTGGTGTCTTCCATCCTGTGTCTTTCTAGGTTTGCTTCCTTATTTGGGGTGGAAGATACATGCTCTAGTAAATTCCTGAGGAAGGGTACATGGGAGGTAAATTTTTTAAAGCCTATAATGTCACAAATATTCTTACTCAACCTGCACACTTGGTTTGGCTGGGCAAAAAATTCTACGTTGGAAATTATTTTCACTCATACTTGGAGTCATTTCTCTGTCATAATCCAGATTCTGGTGTTGTTGATAAGGATTTCAAAGCCATTCTGACTCCTAATTCACACACACACACACACACACACACACACACACACACACACACACACACACTTTTTTTTTCCCCCTCCCAGGAATCTTTTGAGAACTTTTTTTCATCCTGAATACATTTTTGGAAATCCAGTGACATGCCAATGTGAGTCTTTTTGAATTTATTTTGCTGAGTGCTCTTATGAGCCTTTTCAATCTGGAAAATCATGTCTTTCCATTCTAGAAAACATTCTTTTATTACTTGTGGGGTAATATCCTTTGTTTCCTTTTTTGTTTGTTTGTTTTTTTCCTTCTGGGACAAATTACTTCAATGTTAGATTTCCAAGAGTGAGCCTCTAATTTTCTTGCCCCTTTACTCCTATTTTCCATCTATGTTTGTTTTTTGTTGTGACGTTTCCTCATCAATTTTCAGCTTTTTATTTCTGCTGACATATTTATAATTTCTCAGAGTCTATTTTTTGTTTGTTTTCTAAATGTTCCCTCTTCATAACATTCTGTTCTTTTTTCATGGATATAATAGTACATGTGAAGATGTGATAGGTTTTATTAAGGTTTCCTTATGCTCCTTGCATTAGAAATTTGTGTGTGAGGTTTGTCAAGTGGGTTCTATTGTAGGGTGATCTGGTTGGATCATTTTAAGGGATCTTCGAAGCATTTTTCTTGGGCTTAATGTTGTCAGAGAGGAATTCTCTCTTCAGAATGGGGTGGAGAAGGTGCAATATAATTACAAACTTAGCTACCAGGAATTTTTTGGAGCCGAGTAGGCTTCATTCAATGTATATAGATTTGTGCTTGATCTCCCTGTTTTCAGTACAGCACCCAAGCTCACTGCTTTGCCTGATGTCCTCAAGTCAGGAGTCCTGTTCAGTGGTTCTCAAAAGGGCTATATATTGGGATTATCAGGGAAGCTTCAAAAAATACTGAAGACTGGGTGGATGCCTCCTCCAGAGCTTCTGATTTAATACACCTGGGGCGTTGCCTGAACATCAGGCTTTTTAAATCTCTCCAGGTGATTCCAATGTGCAACCAAGGTTGAGACCACTGTTTGTAGTGGAACCTCTCCAGAGACTTACTCTCCAGAGACTTAGCCTCCAGTGTTCTGCCAGGATGAGCTGTTTTGTATTCACCCCCTGGCCCTATCTGCATTTCTGCTTTCAGAGTTATCTCTTGCCTACAAAAATCTGACTTATCCTGGTCTTCTGATTCAGACCTCTGATTTTCTGGTTTGCTAGGTCAGTTACCACTTGTCTATATGAATTTCATCTTCCAAAAATTTGTTGCTATTATTTCCTCTCTTACTCTTCTTGTTCTTGTTTGTGCCTTTTTTGGTCCTTTATTATCATTATAGTATACTTTGGGCAGGGTAGGGGGGAGAACCAGAGGTAAATATTAATGTTCAGTCTACCATGCTTAGCTGGAATTCCTCAGTCCTACTGTCTGTCATCAATAGTATTAAAATGTCAGCTGGGGGCTTGCCAGGTCAGATTTAGCAAAAATTGGACCTGTAGAATGTCAGTTTTCCCCAAGGTTCTGTTCTGCTCATGTTTTCAAGCCCATTCTAGATTTGTTACTTCTGCCTCCTTGGCCAACTATATCTAAACCTAAGTTTTTTATTTAGATAAAGAAAGTGTTCTTCCGTTATTTCATTTTTCTCTTCTCTTCCTCCATCACCTTTTTTTCTTTGTTTTGGCAGCTCTGATTGTAAGGTGTAGCTAAGGGATTTGTCTTCATATACCTTTTTCCTCAAACTTTTTTAAAAACTCTTTTTCTTTCTGTTGAGAGAAATCATAGTTTATCTTCCCTAATTCAATAATCTTCATGTGCAATCTTCCATTCACTTCCTCCTTTGTGATTTTTAATATCCAACCACGTTTCTCGTCTCCATTCAGTCTCTTTGCTGCTCCCTTTCTGTGCTGACTTGATCCAGTGAGGTAGACATAGAATCCACTTCAATCTTGCTGGGAACAGGAAATAGACATAGGTTCTAATTTTTTGTTGTTTCTGAGGAATAAATTTCTGAAGGAGAAAACAACTCTGAGTCTCCACGCACTTGTGCTTCAGTTTTTGAATTACATTTTTTTTCATAGACCCATTTATTCACCCATAGAGGGAGAGCTATTTAACTTTTCTTTTAACTAAAAAATTTTTGGTCTCTTCATGGTTTCTTACCCTTTTTTCTTTTTCTTCTTTATTCACTATAAATAACATCTGCGTTGCTCTTCTGATTTCAAAAGTAACCCACATTTGCTTTGGTCAATTTGAGAATTGCAGAAAAGTACAAAGAAGAAAATTAAAATGACTTTAATCCCACAACCCAATGATATTTTACCTTCTTTCAGTTTTTCTAAGTTTATATGTAATCATGCTAATTCTTTTGAAAAATTTGATTGTTAACTATATTTTTATTTTATGAACATGTAATACATTCATGTAGTTCAAAAATTATGTATGTATGTATATATGAAGGAGTCTCCTTTCACACCTGTTTGCACAGCTTCCATCAGTAACCAGACCCACCCCAGGTAAAGCTGTTATTAGGTTATTATATATCCTTCCAGAGATTCTTTACACACAGGTGCACATATTCACAAACACTCACACACTCCTATTACCCTTCCCTTTTATATAGTGTGGTACTAAGCACACTGGTTTGCCCTTTGCCTTTTCCACTTAACAACATGCCTGGACATCTTTATCAATATATAGAAAAATTTCCTATTCTTTTTTTATAGCTGCATAATATTCCATTGTGTGTAGATGTAACAGTTTATTTGATTGGTCACCTGTTGATAATTTAGGTTATTATTGATAACAGGTTATTTGCTATTACATGTCATGTTAAGTATACTAACACTAAATTCGATAGTGTTTTTCTCTTGGTCTAATTATTATTTCAAACACTGAAATAGACATCACTGGCTATTTTTTATTTTTATTTTATTTTTAACACTTATTAAAATATAATTATCATACAATAAACTGCACATATTTAAACTGTACAATTTGCTAAATTTTGACATACCTTCGAAACCATCAACCATAACCATAATCAAGATAATGAACATATTTGTCACCCCTAAATCTTTTCTCGTGCCCCATTGTAAGTAAGCCCTTCCTCTTATGCCTCCCCATCCTCCAACACCCAAGTAACCACGGATATGCTTTCTGACACTATAAATTAATTTGAGTTTTCTGGACATTAATATGCATAAACTCGCACAGTATGTACTCTTTCTTGTCTGGTTTTTTCACTCAGCATTATTATTTTGAAATTCCTTCATATTATGGCTTATATCATTCATTTTGTTGCTGGGTAAAATTTCATGTTTGTTCTTGTTTGTCTATCCATTTATCTGTTGGTGGACATTTGGGTAGTTTCCAGTTTGGGTATATTACAAATAAAGCTGCTGTAAACATTAATGTACAAGTCTTTTTATGGATAGATGCTTTCGTTTCTCATGGTTAAATACCTAGAAATGGAATTACTAAATCATACGTTAGGTGGATGTTTGACATTTTACAAAACTGCCAGGGCAGGCCAGTTAGCTCAGTTCATTGGAGCATGATGTTACGACACCAAGGTCAAGGGCTCAGATCCCTATACCGGCCAGTTGCCAAAAAATAAATGTTCATCAATTTATTTTGTGTATTTATTATATATATATATATATAGGCGGGAGCGCCGCCACGCTCCCAAGTGGCGCACTGTAGCAGTGCGCCACGGGGCCGGCCCTATTTTATATTTTTTTAATTTATTTTTTTATTTTTTAATATAACAAGCATATGCACATTTATTTGTTCAAATGACAAATACATAAACTGAATAACAGATGAATAACAAAATACTCTGTAAAATGTAAGGCTTTAAATTTTCAAAAAAACTGGAGATGTAAAACATTAAAACTTATATATTTCATTTTATAATCTCTACAATTATTTGAAATAGCTCTCTCAAGTCTTCCAATAGCATGCAAATATCAAATTAATTTCAACAGAGGAAGATGAATAAGCTTTTCAAAGGTAAATTAATTTCTAAGCAAATCAAGTCCACTTAATGAAAATCAAGAACAGAAATTAAATATCTAAGTTTAGCAACATAAATTGCATAAGAAAATCAATAAAACAATATAAACTCAAGAGCACTTCAAAAAGTTCATGGAAAAATAGAACTGAAAGATAATGAAAATCTTTCCATAAACTTTATTGTTTGAATTTTTCCTTTAAAAAAAAAAAAGACTAGGGTCATAAGAAATATGTTATCTGACAATAACAGAAGAAAATTTAGAAAACTCACAAATGTGTGGAAATTAAACAACACTCTCCTAAATAAACAATGGGTAAAAAGAAAAATCACAGGAAAATTAGAGAGTACTTTGAGATAAAGATCAAAGTGCAATACATCAAAATTTGTAGGATTCAGGGCTCATGCAGTTCTTAGAAGAAAATTTATATCTGTAAACATCTATATTAAAAATAAGAAAAATCTCAAATCAGTAATGTAAACTTGTACCTTAAGAAAATAGAAAAAGTAGAGCAAACTAAACCAAAAGCAAGTGTAAGTAGGAAATAAAGATTACAACAGAAATACATGAATTAGGGAATTTTAAAAAATAGAGAAAATCAACAAAATCAAAAGTTGATTCTTTAAAACGATCAACAAAATTTGCAATCCTTTATATAGACTGACCAGGAAAAAAGAAGACTGAAATTACTAAAATCAGAAATAAAGTAGGGTCCTTGTTATATTGTCACTATGGCTTTTTGTGGTGGTAAGATTTAGTTTCTTTCTCTTTCTCATTTGCATTTTTGTTCTACCATTGCGTTTTGTTCTTTCTTGTGTATTCATGGTCGTGATTATCATTTTTTGGATTCCAGATGCAGGACTTCTTTGAGGATTTCTTGTAGGGCTGGTTTTGTGGTGGTGAACTCCTGCAGCTTTTGTTTGTCAGGAAAATATATTATTTTCCCCTCATTTCTGAAGGATATCCTTGCTGGGGATAGTATTCTTGGCTGGCAGTTTTTTTAATTTTAGGATTTTGAATATTTCACCCCATTTTCTTCTGGCCTGTAGAGTTTCTGTTGAGAAGTCTGCTGTTAGTCTGATAGGGGCTCCCTTATAGATGACTTGAGGCTTTTCTCTTTTGAGCTTTGCCAGTTTGACTATAATGTGTCTTAGAGAGGATCTTTTTGGGTTGAATTTGTTTGGGGATCTTTGAAACTCCTGGATCTGAAGGTCTGTGTCTCTCCCTATACCTGGGAAGTTTTCTGTTATTATTTTGTTGAATAGATTTTCCATGCCTTCTTCTTTCTCCTCCCCTTCTGGAACACTCATGATTTGATGTTTGTGTGCTTAAAGTTGTCTGCCAGCTCTCTTAGATCTTCTTCATTTTTTTAAATTCATTTTTCCTTTTTTTGTCTGCCAGGCTATTTTGAAAAGACTACCTTCAAGATTAGAAATTCTTTTGTCTGCTTGTTCTAGTCTGCTGCTTAAGCTATCAGTTGTGGTTTTTATTTCATTGAATGAATCTTTCAGTTCCATGAGTTCTTCTACATTCTTTTTTAAGGTATTAATCTCTTTGTAGATTTCTTCCTTCATATCCTGGATTTCTTTCTCATTTTATTATGCTGTCTAACTGAGTCTTTTCATATCTCAGTGAGTTTCCTTTCAGTCATTTCAAGAGTTTCCTGCTCTATAGGGTCTAGTATTTGAGAATTACTGTATTCACTTCATGGTGTCATGTTTTCTTGGGTTTTCATATTTCTAGTATCTACGTTGATGTCTCATCATCTGGTAGAGAAGTTGTTTCTTGTATTACTCTGGAGTGGGCTTTGAGGAGAGAGATGTCCTCTTGTTTTTTCACTCTCTGCTGGTGGCTCTCCTTGTATCACTGTGTCGAGTGTCCAGTGGGCTGCCTGCACGGTGGCTGTGGCTGTGGCAGTCCACCCGCACAGAAGTGGTATTTTTGGTGTACTCTCTTGCCTGCTTTTGGGTGGAAGGTGCTGCCGTTAGCTCTTTGCCTAGGACACTGGGAGTGCTCTCTTGCCTGCTTCTGGGCAGAGGAGGCTGTGGCAAATAAGTTAATTTTAAAAAAGAAAGAAACTGCTAAACTTTTCTAAAGTGGCTGACCATTTTACATTTTCATCAGTAATTTTTGAGAGTTCAAGTTGTTCCATGTCCTCGCCAACATGTGGTATGGTCAGTCTTTGTAATTTTAACCATTCTAATAATAAGTAGTATCTCACTGTGGTTTTAATTTTCATTTCCTGTTGAACACTTTTTCATGTGCTATTTGCCATTCATATATCTTCTTTAGTGAAGTGTCTGCTCTAATCTTTTGTCCATTTTTAACTTGCATTGTTAATATGCTTTGAGAGCTCTTTATATATTCTTGATACAAGTACTTTATCAAACATGTGATATGCAAATGTTTTCTCCTAGTCTGTCTTGTTTACATATTTACTCAACATTAAAAGACAGAAATTTTTATTTTGATGAAGTCCAATTTATATGTTCTATCCTTTAAAGATTGTATTTTGGGGCTGGCTTGTCAGCTCAGTTGGTTAGAGTGTGGTGTTATAATACCAGGATCAAGGGTTCAGATCCTCATACCAGCCAGCCACCAAAAAAAGAAAGAAAGAAGAAAGATTGTGTATTTGGTATTGTTTCTGAGAAATCTGCTTAACCAAAGTTCACAAAGATTGCTCCTATGTTTTCTAAAAATTTTATAACTTTGGGTTCTAATAGATCTATGACTCTATTTTTAATACAGCTTTATTAATATACTTAATATTTATTTGTTAAATAAATTTAACAAATTTAACATAAAGTTTACTCTCAAAATATACCACAGAATGCTTTTAAGTTTGTTCACAGAGTTGTGCACTCATCACCACCTAACTTTGGAACACTTTCATCACTACCTTCCCAAAAAACTTCCTATCCATTAGCAGTCAATCCCCATTCCCTCCTTACTTCAGCTCCTGGCAACTGCTAATCTTCTTTCTGTCTCTATGGATTTGCCTATTCTGGATATTTCATATTAGTGGGATCATGTAATGTGAGGCCTTTTATGTCTAGCTTCTTTCACGTAGCATAATACTTTCAGGGTTCATTTGTGTTGTAGCATGTATCAATATTTAATTCTTTTCTATGACTGAATAATAGTCCATTGCATGGATATACCACATTTTGTTGGTTTATCAGTTGATGGGTATTTGGTTGTTTTCTCCTTTTTTGGCTGTATGAACAATGTTGCTATGAACATTTTGTGTGCAACTTTTGTGTGGACGTATATTTTTAATTCTCAATCCTATAAGTGGGATTGCTGGGTCGGATGCCAAACTGTTTTACAAAGCAGCCATATATATTCTTGCCATTTTATATTCTTGCCAGCAGTACATGAGAGTTCCAATTTCTCCACACTCTCTCCGTCATTTGTTACTGTCCATCTTTTTTATTGCAGTCATCCTAGTGGATGTAAAGTGGCATGTCATTGTAGTTTTGATTTTCATTTCCCTAATGAATGATGACATGGAGCATCTTTTCATGTGCTTATTGACTATTTGCATATCTTTTTTTTTTTTTTTTTGGAGAAATGTCTATTCAAATCAAATGCCCGTTTTATAATTGGGCTATTTGTCTTTTTCTTTTCTTCTACTTTTTACATATGCTCAGTGTACCATTATTTGTCTTTTTAATGTTGAGTTGCAAGTGTTCTCTAAAGTTCATGGAAAGATTTGTATTCTCTTTTAATTCCATTTTTCCATGTACTTTTTGAAGTACTTTCTTATAGTCTGGATTCAAGTCCCTTATGAGATATATGATTCGCAAATATTTTCTCCTATTCTGTGGCTGGTCTTTATACTTCCTCTGTGGTGTCCTTTGAAGCACAAAAGTTTTTTATTTTGATGATGTCCAACTTATTTATTTTTTCTTTTGTCACTTATGCTTTTGGTGTCACATATAAAATGCCATTGCAATGTGTGTGTTCACTTGTTCTAGGACAATGTATTGAAAGACTACTATTTCCCCACTGAATCTTGGCACCTTCTCCAAAATCAATTGCCTATAGAGGTAGGGTTTATGCCCAAATTCTTAATTCTGTTCCACTGATATATATGTACACACACACATATATTCTTATTTGACAAAAAAAAAAAATGTGATAAACCTGAAAACTACAAAACATTGCTGAGAGAAGTTAAAGAATATTTACATAAATGGAAAGATACATGGGTTTATATAAAGATCGAGAAGTTGAGTATACTAATGTTCATAGCAGCATTATTCACAATAGCCAAAAGGTGGTAATAAATACAGTTTATCACATGTTTTGTCCTATTTATCCCCAAGTTTTCCATATGATTATGAATGATATTTCTTAACATTTTTTATTTCTGATTGCTGCTAGTATGGGGAAATAGAATAGATTTTAGAAATTAATATTTTATCCTGAAAGTTCACTAAACTCATATTATTAACTCTAGTGCCTTTTTTTATAGGACTTTCTACATAGATGATTATGTCACCCGCAAATAGACAATTTTATTTCTTCCTCTCTGATATGGATGACTTTTGTTTCTTTTTTTTTCTCTCTCTCTCTCTTTTTCCTTGCTTAATTCCCCTGGCTAGAATCTACAGTACAACATTGTTTTTTTTTTTTTTTTTTTTTTTTTTTTTTCTCTCTTTTTCCTTGCTTAATTCCCCTGGCTAGAATCTACAGTACAACATTGTGGGGTTTTTTTTGTTTTTTTTTTTTGTTGTTTTTTTTTTGTGACCGGTAAGGGGGTTGCAACCCTTGGCTTGGTGTCGTCCGCACAGCACTCAGCCAGTGAGCGCACCGACTATCCCTGTATAGGATCCAAAACTGCTGGCCGGAGTGCTGCTGCGCTCCCAGCGCTGCACTCTCCCGAGTGAGCCACCGGGTGGGCCCTACAGTACAACATTGAATAGTAGTGGTAAAAGTGGACATCTTCGTCTTCTTCCTAATCTTAGGGAGAAAGCTTTCAGTTTTTCACCATTATCTGTGATGTTAGCTGTAGTTTTTTCACAAATGTTCTGTATCAGGTCGAGGAACTTCCCTTGTATTTCTAGTTTGCTGAAACTTAAAATTGGCTGTTGGATTTTGTCAACATTTTTTTCAGTGTCTATTGAGATATTCATGTGGTTTTTCTTTTCTAATTTGTTTTTATGTGAATTATATTAATTGATTCATCCCTATTTGCTGGGGCAAATTCCATTTGGCCATTATGTGTTGGCCTCTTCATATGTTGTTATATTTGATTTGCTAAAATTTTGTTAATTTTTTTACATCTAAATTCAAGAGGGATATTACTCTGTAGTTTTATTCCTTGTACTATCTTTGTCTGGACTTGGTATCAGAATAATGTGGCTCATAGAATGAATTAACAAATATTTCTTCCTCTTCAATATTCTGGAAGACCTTGTATAGAATTGGGATTATTTCTTCCTGAAGAATTTGGTAGAATTCCTCAGTGAATTCATCTAGCTCTGGAGTTTTCTTTGTTGAAAAGATTTTAGCTATGATTTCAATTTCTTTAATAGATATAAACTACCCAGATTATCTGTCTGTTCTTGAGTGAGATTTAATAGTTTGTGTCTTTCCAGAGATTTTTCTTTTCATCTAAGTTGTTAAATTTATTGGCATAAAGTTGTTCATAATATTCTCTGATTATTCTTTTTAATATTCATAGAACCTGAAGTAGTATCATCTCTCTCGTTCCTGATATTAGTAATTTCTGTTTTATCTTTTTTCCTGATTGCTATGGCTAGAGGTTTATTAATTTTATTGAGGTGAACATATTAGCTTTTGGTTTCTTAGACTTTCTGTATTTTTTTTAGTTTTTTATGTCATTGATTTCTGTTCTGAATTTTATTATTTGCTTTCTTCTGCTTACTTTGTGTTTTTTGCTCTTCTTTTCCTAGTTTCTTAAGGTAGTAGCTGAAGTTACTGAATTGAGATCTTTCTTTTCTTTTTTCCTTTTATCTGGTGGGAGGACAGCTAGCCAATATAGGGTCTGACCCTCGACCTTGGTTTTACAACACCACACTCTAACCAGCTGAGCTAACTAGCCAACCCAGGAAATTTCCAATTTTTTTTGGGGGGGTGGTGGTAGGCCGTTACTGCAGTATGGGGATCTGAACTCCTGACCTTGGTGTTTTCTTTTCTAATGTAGGCATTTAGTGTTATAAATTTCCACTTAAATTCTACATTAGCTGCATTCAACAAACTTTTATGTTTGTGTTTTTATTTTCATTCAGTTAAAAATTCTTTCTAATTTCCTTTTTGATTTCTCCTTTGACCCGTGGGTTATTTAGAAGTATGTTATTTAGTTTCCAGGTATTTGGAAATTTTTCAGATATCTTTCTGTTATTGATTTCTAATTTAACTCCATTTTGGTCAGAGAAGATACTTTGTCTGATTTAAATACATTTAAGCTAAATGATATTTATTTATGATTGAGACTATGATTCATCCTGGTAAATGTTCTATATGCACTTGAAAAGAATGTATACTCTACTGCTGTTATGTAGAGTTTTCCATATATGTCAGTTAGGTCAAGTTTGTTCAAGTGTTATTCAAGTCTTCTAAATCCTTATTTATTTCCTGTCTAGTTCTTCTATTAGTTATCAAAAGAGGGATGTTAAAATATTTGCCTATGATTGTGGATTTGTCTGTTTTTCCTTGCTGTTTTGTTTGTTTGTGTGTTTTTGGTGGCTGGCTGGTACAGGGATCAAACCCTGGGCCTTGATATTACCAGCACCATGCTCTAAGCAACCAGGCTAACCAGCCAGCCCCTGTTTCATCTTGTTCATCAGTCTTGTTTCCTGTATTTTGAAGCTTTCTTATTTGGTGAATAAATGTTTATGATTTTTATATCCTCTTGAAGAATTAACCCCTTTGTCATTTTAAAATTATACTCTATCCCTTGTAGTAATGATCTCTCTAAAATCTACTATGTTAGAATATTAGCAGAGCCACCACATCTTTCTTTTGAATGGCGTTAGCCTGGTATATCTTTTTCCATCCATTACTTTTAATCTATTTGTGTTCTATATTTAAAGTGGGTTTCTTGTAGCGTATAGTTTCTTCTTTTTTTATTCAATCTGACAAGCTCTGCTTTTGAATGGGGTGTTTAGACCATTTATGGTTAATGTGATTATTGATATGGATTGGTTTAAACAATCTGTTTTTTGTCCTATTTTTCATCTCTTTTCTGCTTTCTTTTTGAATGAAATAAATATTTTTATTATTCCATTTTATCTCCTTTATTGGTTTAATACGTCGTTAACTTGTCAGTCTACTTTCAAGTGATATTATTCCATTTAACATGTAGTCAGTATAGGAATCTTACAACAGTATACTTCCATTTCTCCCCTTCTGGTCTTGGTCTTTGTGCTGTGTTTGTCATACATTTTACTTTATATTATAAACCCCACAATACATTGTTATTAATTTTACTTTAAATGTTATTTTTTGAGGAGATTTAAATAATAAGAAACAAAGTCTTTATATTTACCCTATAGTTATTATTTCTTGGGATCTTCATTCCTTTATATAGATCCAGATTTCCATCTGGTATCATTTTCCTCTGTCTGAAGAACTTCCTTGAACATTTCCTGTGGTGTGGGTCTGCTGGTAATAAATTCTTTCAACTTTTGAGTGACTAAAAAAGTTAATATTTTTACTTCATTTTTTAAAGAGTTTTTGCTAGGTATAGAATTCCAGGTTGGCTTTTTTCCTTTTAGTACTTAATTGTGTTGTTCCACTATCCTCTCGCTTGCATTGTTTCCAATATGAGTTTGCTGTAATCCTTATCTTTGTTCCTCTGTATGTAAAATGTCTTTTCCCCCGCTGATTTTTAATTTTTTTTTATGACAGCTCTATTGAGATGTAATTCACATGCCATACAATTCACATATTTAAAGTATACAATTTCAGGGTTTTTTAAAGTACACGATTGTAAAGTATACAATTACAGAGTTGTGCGACCATCACCACAATCAATTTTCAGAACATTTTTATCACCCCCAAAAGAAATTCATACCCTTTAGCTATTACCTCTCCATCAGTCTCCTCATCTCCCCAAGCCCTAGACAATCACTAAAATGCTTTCTGTTTCTATACATTTGCCTATTCTGAACATTTTATTAAAGGGATTCATATAGCATGGCAATGACCACTAATGTATAAGTTTTGTGTGAACATATATTTTTATTTCTCTTGGGTGTATGCCTAAGGTCAAACTTGCTGTGTAAAATGGTAATTGTATGCTGAACTTTGACAAACTGCCAGACTGTTTTCCAAAGTAATTTTGCATTCTCACCAGCAGTGTATGAGGGTTCCAATTTTCTCCACATTCTTGCCAACAGTTGGTATTATCTGTCTTTTTTATTACAGACACACTGGTGGGTGCGAAATGACCCCTGATTGCTTTTAATATTTCCCCTTTGTTATTGGTTTTAAGCAAATTGATTTTTATATTCTTTGACATAGTTTTCTTTGTTTCTAGTGCTTGGTGTTTGTTTAGCTTTTTGCATCTCTGCATCTATTTGGAAATATTTCAGCCATAATTTATTAAAATATTTTCTCCACCCCCATCCTTTCAGGGTCTCCAAATACATGCCTATTAGGCCACTTGAAATTGTCCTGTAGTTCACTAATACTCTGTTCATTTATTTTCAGGTGGGATTTTTTTCCCTCTATGTGTTCTATTTTGGATTATTTCTATTGCTATATCTTAAAATTTACTAACATTCTCTATTGTAAATCTAATCTGCTTTTAATCCTGTGCAATGTGCTTTTTATCTCAGTCATATTATAATTTTTACATCTAGAAGTTTGATTTTGGTTTTTGTTATGTCTTACATGTTTCTACTTAACATATTTCATCTTTCCTCTAGCCTCTTCTACATATGGAACATATTTATCATAACTGCTTTAATTTTCTAACCTACTAATTCTATCATGTGTCATTTCCAGGTTTTAATTTTTTGCTCCCTATGAGTTATGTTTTTCTGCTTTTTTGCACATATGGTAATATTTGAGATTGGATGGTAAATATCGTGAATTTTACTTTGTGTGCTGGATATTTTGTATTTCTTTAAATATTGTTAGGCTTTAATAAGGGGTACAGTTAAATTACTTGAAACTACTTTGATTCATTCAAACTTGCTTTCGTGAATTTTACTTTGTGTGCTGGATATTTTGTATTTCTTTAAATATTGTTGGGCTTTAATAAGGGGTACAGTTAAATTACTTGAAACTACTTTGATTCATTCAAACTTGCTTTTCAAGTTTGTTTGGCTAGGCCAGAGTTGTGTTTAGTCTAGGACTAATATGGACCCACCATTGAGGTAAAACAATTCTGAGTAGTCTACCTGATACTTTATGAATTATGAAATTTTCCATTCTAGGGTAATGAGTAGGAATTGCTACTGCCCATGTGTTGCCCTCTAATCCTTTTGGGCAGGTTTTTCCATTGTTTTGGGTAGTTTTCTCACACATGTGATCATCTGTATTCAGCTGAAGATTTAGGGATAAGGGGAGAGACCCTCTGCAGACCCCTGGAGTTTACTCTCTGTTTAGCTCTCTCCTCTCCAGTACCCTGGCCCTGCAAACTCTCTTTTTTGGCCTCCCTCTACCCCCAGCTCTGTCTCTTCACCTCAGGGGGACTGCCAGCCTTGGTCTGAGTTTCACCTCTGTGCACTGTGGCTTGGAAACTTTCTCTAGGCAGTAATATGGAGCAATCATAGAGATCATCTTATTTGTATTCCTTCTCTCATAGATCACTGTCCTTTGTTATCTTTTCTTTCTTTCTTTTTTTTTTTTTTTTTTTTTTTGATGACTGGGGGGTATGTGTCCTTTGTTATCTGATATCCAATGTCTTAAACTGTTGTTTTATATATTTTGTCTTTTCTTTAGTTGTTTCATGCAGAGGAGCACATCCAGTTCTTGTTATTACTTTTTTTTTTTTTTTTGGAATCAAAATGTACTGTCTCCCTTTTTAAAAAGTTAAACATGAAATTTATAGGGGTCTAATCCTGTTCTTTCTTCTTTCTACAAGTGCTTTATGATTTATAATATGTTTCATAATTTTGGACTATAAACTCATCTGCAATGGGAACTTAATCCATGAGAATCCTGTGAGGCCTGGGTTTGGTAAAATTACCTCTGGATCAGTTTTACATTTGCTTCCCTGAGGCTCCTGTTTTCCTGTGTCAGTTCTTATTTTTGGTATCCCTGGATCATAAAAGTAGTGTATGTTCAAACACCAAAGGCACCTGAGAACAGGTCTTGGATATTAATTATCACGGAAGTCTTTTTTTCCTTTGACTCGGAATTTAGGTCAAGTCACACAAGCTTCCATGTTTTTCTGGGATTAAAGATGAATAGTTTTTTCTTTTCCACCATGTATTAGTCAGGGTTCTCCAGAGAAACAAAATCAGTGGGAGAGATAGAGAAATAGACAGTTAGTAAGGAATTGGCTCATGCAATTATGTAGGCTGAGAAGTCCTACAGTCTGCTATCTACAAGCTTTAATAAGGAATTGGCTCATGCAATTATGTAGGCTGAGAAGTCCTACAGTCTGCTATCTACAAGCTGGAGGCCCAGGTAAGCCAGTGGTGTAATTCAATCCGAGTCTGAAGGCCTAAGAATCAGGGGAGCCAGTGGTGCAAATCTCAGTTCAGGGTTGGAGAAGCTGTGATGAGATGTCCTTGCTCAAGTAGGAGGCATGCAGGAAGCAAAAAGAGAAAACTCCGCCTTTCTCCACCTTTTGTTCTATTCATGTTCTCAACAGATTTGATGATGCCTACTCACATTGGGAAGGGCAATGTACTTTACTGCGTCCACTGATTGAAATGTTTAATCTCATCTGGAAACACCTTCACAGACACATCTAGAAATAATGCTTAATCTGGTTATCTTGTGGCTAGTCGAGTTGATAAAATCAATCTTCACACCCTTTCTCACTGAGGATGCAGCACTTTAAGGGTCCTAAGTAGACGCAGAAGTTTCAGCTCTCCTACACCTGCTTGGAGTCATAACCCAACCCTCCAAGTTGCTATGTTTCCACCAAGCACTAAATCCCCAAGGTGGACACAATGTTAACTCCTGTGCTTACCTCTCTGTTTTTTCTTCCTTTTTTGAGAGCTCAGCTATGCAATTAAAAGAATGTCCTTTGTATTTTATCTAGAATTTCTCTATGATTATTTGGTCCTCCCTATTGTCAGAAACAGAATTTTCTCATTTTCTTCTTAATCTACTATCATCAAGACTTCTGCCTACACAACTTCCCTGATGCTGTTCTTCAAAGGCATTGATGACCAGAAGGCAACTGCCCAAGTCCATGGATGCTGTTTTACTTAGGATGTGTTTGAACCACAAGTGACAAAATAACTGACAA
Source organism: Galeopterus variegatus (assembly GCF_000696425.1). Lineage (NCBI taxonomy): Eukaryota > Metazoa > Chordata > Mammalia > Dermoptera > Cynocephalidae > Galeopterus > Galeopterus variegatus. The sequence goes on from NW_007726522.1 coordinate 71,569, forward strand.
ACAGTGACATATGCCATAAAGATGCTTGCTTTTTCTAAGGTATGTGATCCCAGGTTCAGTTTGCCATCTCAGTTCCATTGAGGACCTATGTTTTGGCACCCTTCCCCCCTGCCATCCCCAGTATGTCAGTGATGGTTTTCACCTCATTGTCGCATGACAGTTGCCTCCCATGACCACATCAAAGTAGCAAAAGGCAGCAAACAAGACAGGACTTCTTCATAGGCCTCTCTCATCTAGTAGAAAAATCTTTCCAGAAGCTCCTCGAAGATGGCCTTTTTAGCCCTCTAGCAAGAGCTGTTACATGCCTAGCCCTGGAGCAATAGCGTGCAGAGGGATGAATGGAGTCATTTCTGGGGCTGTTGGAACAATAATGGGATCCTGTTGACAAGGAATGTGAGTTGTAGAAATGGGTAAGGTGAGATCCCTCTCCTTGAGGCGCACATTGTCTGAGGGAGACAACAGAAATACAGACAAATATAGCAAAAGTGAATTTTACAAAAGTCATACAAACTCAGGTATGCAAAAATATAAATCCTCTCTGTCTGCACCCAGACCTAAATTCTACCCTAAGCCCTCTTCCTGTCCCACTGGAAACCTAATCTATCACACCCACCTTAAACTCAGAGGTAGGCTGCCACAGACATCTGCTCTGTTCTTATCGTAGAGGACGGTATAGAACAAAACTTCCAGTTTGACACAGCCTCTTTCCTCTGAGGCATTTTACACTGCAGCCCCATCTGGTCTTAAAACACAATCCTCTGCTCAAACAGTCCCCCAAACTGCAACGTGATAGTGAATCATACAATCTCCTAAGGAAAGTGATGCACACCATGTGTTTGTTTGTTTGAGTGAGCGTCAGAGCTTAGTATCAGCCCTAGGGAAAAGGCGGTGACAAGAGAAAAATCTTTAAGTTGAGTTATTGTAGATCTGAAGCAGAGAAAAATCATCCAGGTGACTTACTGTATTTGGAAGTGACTAGATTAAGTTTCCTACCTATGTTGGGAATGGGGTGGGCGGACTGGAGGTAGAAGTGAAGTTCAGGTGTGGACACATAGACGATTTACATCTTTGCACACCTGAGTTAGTGTGGCTCTGAAATTTACATCTGCCACATTCTGTTGCCTCTAACAGACAACACACACCTCAAGGTCAACACTGCTCTTGCTTTATGTGTTTTTTTTTTAACATCCCTTCCCTCCCTTTCACCTTTCTCAGTGCCCAGTGCAAGACCTGCCACATAGTAGGCGCCCTACAAAAATGTTTGTTTAATAAAAGATTGTTTGAGCAAATGAATAAATGAGCAAAGGAGGTTACTACAATGGGAGGAAACAAGCCCAACAGATTTTTAAACCAAATCTATTTAACAGTGTCCTGATCAGGGGGAGGAACATAGCAATGCACAAGAAAGAGAGAGAGAAATCACTGCAGACAGAGCAGAGCTACGATCACTAGGTAAAAAGGAGACAGCCTAATCAGTAAGCCAGACTGGGCCCCATCTGACCCCTACTGCAGCTGGGGGTGGGGGGCGAGCTGGGTAGAAGGGTGAGCTGGGGCAGTCTCCCCAGTCTCCCCACCCCTCCCACTGCTCTGTGAGGAGGCTTGGGAGCTGCGGGGAGGGGAGGCAGCCAAGCTGGGCTTTCCAGAACGAGGCAGGATGGTGTGAGCTCAAACACCCTGCAATTGCTGGAGCAACGGTGGCGACACTTGAGTTATGCACAAAGGCTGGAATTCAAATGAGGCTGGCACTGCTCCAAGTCGCAGCAGCTTAGGAGGAGAGAGAAAGGCGTATTAACTATTCATCAACATCTCAGCATTGCATGGGCTCTGAGGGTTCTCCATCTGCATTTCTCCCCCTGTCACTGATTTTGGGATGGGGGTGGGCTCCTCCAGAAGCACTTATGTCAGTCTGTGAGCTAGGGGTGGGGGTGGGGGGGCT